>NC_133621.1:86873536-87123536 GCF_048593235.1 Sminthopsis crassicaudata | reverse complement strand
AGCCATTTCTTATCTCCAGCCTTCAGGATCATTTCTCCACTGTTTTACATGATTTCAGACCTATAAGCCAGTAACACTGACAACAAAGAAAGATAATAGCATCAGGAAATGCACATCAAATGCCTTCAGCTTAGAGATGTTCATATTAGAGGCAGTGGCTTAATGAGTTTAAATTAACTAATCATTTGCTCAATCTGATCTGGATGATACTGAAGAAGGAGGGGAAGGGTAATAAGATTTTATGAATAGGAAACAGAAAAATTGCCAAGGACGGATCTATGTCAGCTCAGAAGGCCAACATTAGTGTATAATTTTCTTTCCCCCAGATGTAGGACAGCTAACTGGGACCAAGTCATAAGGGCAGAGACTCAGAAACAGACTTCTTAGCAATGCCAAAAAGATCTGCTGTGTGCATTATGATAAGGTGAAAATAGTAGCTGGGATTTTGCTGAATATAGAGGGCTTAAAGATGACATACCTGTGTCTAAATGTCAGGGAGAGGAAGTGTGGGTATGATTTTAAATCTGCCAAAAGCTTAAGTCAGGATCATGATAGCTATATGATCACATACCCCCTTAATGAAATCAACATAAGGGACCATGGATACACAAGGATTTTCTCTTAGGTGAAGCAACAATAAGTATTATCCCCTTCATTTCCCCATATAAAGTGGTAGAAAAATTTAGAAAAGAATAAATTTCCTCAGCTCGAAATTCTGAGTTCCAAGCTGAATTCTAAGATTTTAATACCACCATTTCCAATCCTTGACATTTTCAGGGCAAGTGTGCATTTTCAGATTTCAAATCTTGCCTCAACAACTTGCTGGCCATGTGAGCATATGCAAATTATTCATTTTCTCTGCACTTTACTTTCCTTATCAGTCAAATAGAGATGCTATATTTGCATTATCTACTTAAATGTTTGTTGTGAGATAAAGCACATTATTTCTTTTATAAACACTACTTATTGCTTTTATATTGGCTTGCCAGGATATATGCCCTGTACTGAAGAATATCAAAAGAGATCCCTGATGCCCACAGGGAGCTTGTGATCTAGTGCAAAGCTTCTTAAACTAAAACTTTTTCTGGGGTCCCCCTGAATATGTAGATCATGAAAAAATTGGTAATAGGTAAAGGTATCAAATATTCCATCACGATTGAATTCTTTATGTAAAAATTAGCAAGCACATCCATCTCATCAGTATGTAGATATGCTCATCTTTGATAAACTGTAAAATTATATCAAATATTTTTTTTAAAATAAGTGTCTTTATGATTTATTATCAGTAAATGTTTGATTTGTATTTCTATTTTATACGTCTATATACCCAGGTCGAGGTCCAGTGGAAGAACTTTAAGAAGCCCTGGTCTAGTAGAAAGTAAGGATAGGCTTTCTCTTCTATTCCTTTCAGTCCCCATTTTCTGCTTTCCATGAAGAAAGCAGAAAATTATATTGGTAAATTATAAATTATTCTCATAATTTGCTCCCTCTTCCCTCTCCTCACAAGAAACAAAAAACAAAAACAAAAACAAACAATTTTGCTTCTGAAGATATTGTCATAATCCAGAGTTAAGTGAATGACTTTTTGTTGAGAATTCCTTAACTACATGAGGCATCTGTGACAATTCTTGAACAAAAAAACTGGGAAAACAATAGTCTTCGGGAAAGACACAGGATGCTGGCAACAACATGGCTGCTTGTAAATATCTCAAAAAAATTCTTCACCCAGGTAGCTAAAATCAAAATCAACAAACATTTATTTAATGTCTAGTAATTTCTAGTCAGTATACTAGGCATTGAGAATGCAAAAAATAATAATAATAATGTGGTATTTGTGATATCTTTCCTCAAGTAGGTTATATCCTATTGAGGTGTGTGTGGGTGTAGGGAGGAGAATTAAATATGTTCACACAAAGAAAATAATAAATAATTTGGGAAAAAGAGGGGGGAAAGGGGACATGCATTTATTAAATATCTATTTTTTTTGTCAAGTGCTGCTCAATGCTATCTCATTTGATCTTCCCAACAGCACTAAAAGGTAGGTGCTGCTATCTGCTTTTATAAATGAGGAAATGGAATCAATTCAGGTTAGCTGGTTTGGCCATCATCCTAAAGCTAGTAAATGTCTGAGATGGGGGATTCGAATATTGGTCTTCCCTCTCCAAGGCTAGTGCTCTATCCATTCAATAACCTAGATAAGTAAAAAAGGATCAGAAAAGGCATCATTTAGATGGAAGCTACAAACTCTAATATGAGGCTCAGGAGGATGTGCATTTAGACATGGAGAATTGCCTGTGCAAAGAAAACAAGTGTCAAGGAAGATTGGAAATGTAGGTAAAAGCCATATTGCAGAAGGCTTCATATGCCAGACAGAACAATTTGTATTTCATTCTTAGAGCAGTGGAGAGACACTAAAGATGTTTAATCAGAGGAAAATGACCACATTTTCTGTCTTAGTTGTATTAGGTTTTTAGAGAATAGAATCTAAAGGGAAATATGGACAAGAATTCAGGGAACAATGAAGTCATGAAATGCTGAACTATATTAAATGGGCCTTCCTCTTTTAGAAGCAGACTAAACAGCAATGACTATGTGGAAAAGCAAATCCACAGCATTAATAGATTGCTCCATAGTCACAAAATCAAACTAGTAGATAAAAGACTTGTTCACCATTCCACTTTCTTTCCTCCATCTTTTCAGATAAAACATAAATTTAACCCGAGTCATTTATTCCTATTACACTGATTATTTTATTGTTGTAGTGATATAAATGGATGGATAGTGAAATCTTTCTGTTTATCCACAAATCTCTCTATCCATCTATCTTTGTCTGTTTATCTATCTATCCACAATTCCTTTTGATAAAATATTCTATTCTCCATTGTTTCAGAAATGTCTTTCAAAAAATTTTTATTGATTTGTTTATTTTAACACACATTGCTTTATGAATCATTTTGTGAGAGAAAAATCTGAGCAAAAGGGAAAAACCATAGGAGAGATGAAAAAAAGAAGTGAACATAGTAACATAGTATGTAATGATTCACATTCAGTCTCCTAAGTTCTTTTTCTGGATGCAGATGGCATTTTCTGTCCAAAGTCTTTTGGGACTGCTTTGAATCACTGAAACACTGAAAAGAACCAAGTCTTTCATAGTTGATCATTGCACATTCTTACTATTATTACTATATATAATTATTACTATATATTATTACTATATACTTACTATTACTATTATTATTGTGTACAATGTATTCTTGTCTGCTTGTTTTGCTCAGAATCAGTTCATGAATATCATTACAATCCTTTCTAAAATTGGCTTGTTCATCGTTTTTAATAGAACAATGATATTCCTTTACCTACATATACTACAACTTATTCAGCCATTCCCCAATGATGGGCATCTACTCCTTTTCCAATTCTTTACTACCACAAAAAGAGCTGCTACAAATATTTTTGCACATGTGGGTCCTTTTCCTTCCTTTATGATTTCCTTGGGATACAGACAGAGTAATGACCCTACTGGGTCAAAGAGTATGCATAATTTTATAGCTCTTTGGGCAAAATTTCAAATTGTTCTCCAGAATGGTTGGATCATTTCACAACTTTACCAACAATGCATTAGTGTCCCTGTTTTCCCATATCCCCTCCAACATTTAGCATTATCTTTTCCTGTCATTTTAGCCAATCTGAGGTATAAGGTGATACCTCAGTGGTGTTTTAATTTGCATTTCTTTAATCAATAGTGAGTTAAAGCATTTCTTGATATGACTATAGATGGCTTTAATTTCATCATCTGAAAGTTTTTCATACAGGAATATGCCTTTAATTACATTAAATTACATTAATTACATTGTGCAAAAGGGGATAGCCCTGAGAAGTTTTTGTTTTGTTTGTTTTGTTTGTTTCATTTTTTTTACTTCATGGGGTTTATAAATTAGTACTGCCCCTTCTTGGTAGGTAATTTAAAAGACACCTGGGGACAAGATTGAGCCAATATTTGTTTTATTTTAATTTTTAAATAACGGGATATATCCAAGGGTAGGGAACTTCAAAAATAGTATTTTAGGCTGCTCTTTTTATCCATTTGACTAAAGCAGCCTGTCTCTCATTTCTATTGTGTTGTACATTTCAGTATGTCTCACCAAAAAGGGTCCAGCTAGCGATAGAGTGGAGGCTGAAATAAACCATAAAGATTTAGCCACTGCATTTCACTGATTGGGAAAGGATTCGGACAGCAGCTAAGCTTCTCCAGTCAAACTAAGAGGTTGTCTAATTGCTAATGAGAATACAAAAATGAATTACAGGATCCCTACTCTCAAAGAGCTTTTATATAAGAGAAAAAAAGACATGTACATAAACAGGGACTTGACAAGGCAGAATTTGAAACTACAGAAAGAGGTAAAAAAGAATTATGAGAGTTCAGAAGATAGCAAACTCACTTCTGTTTTTGATATTGAGATGGCTTCAGTCCAATCCAATCCAGTAAACACTTTATTAAGTGATTCTGTTCTAAGTGCTAGAGATTAAATTAATAAAAATAAAGACAATTCCTGCCCTCAAAAAGCTCACAACCTTTTGGGGAGACAAGACACAAAAGAAGGCAGGAAAGCAGGGGATAGGAGGACATGATGGGACAGGAGAGGGTATCTTGTTCCATGGAATATAAAGCAGGCAAATCAGCAGAGGTAAAGAGAAGGGAAGTAAGTCCAATTTCTGCCATCTATAAAGAAAAGCATTGAAAGGAGTTTCATGCTCTACTTTCCAGCCTTCTATTTAGAGAGAAGAGTAGACTTGAGATAGGTGATATGTATCAAAGTTTGAGTTAACAGCACAGTACGAGGTATGGAAGAGATGGATGAGCTTATCCTGCCAGGGGAATCTTGTTCCATGAAGTTGAAACCAGAGAAGTCAGCAGATGCAAAATGACGAAGTGACTTCAAGAGGAATACACTCACATTAGAAACATGTAAATGTTGGATGCAGAGAACACTGAACAAAATCACAGAGATGAGGTCAGAGCAACTCTAAGTTAAGATAAAGAGTTATTTTTTACTGAAACTAATTGTAAATAAAGCAAAAAGCTCTTTCAAATGATGGTACAAAATAGAATTGAATCACAAATATTCAAAATTCACAACTTGATTCATTTATTTACTGGATACTGTATGTGTAAAAAAGTAAAGTCTGCTAGTATTTATTTATTTGTATAGAAGGGCAATATATGTTTTGTTTTCTCCTCACTCACTCAATCAGTTGCCCATTATTAAGGAGTAACCAACAGGTGAAGCTTCACAAATAGCAATTTGGAACAGGTTCTTAGGGATTGTTTTCCATCCAAACCATCAGAAATATATTTAAGAGCCCAAAGCTTGAATGGTAGAGACATGCTGTGGTTATTTATAATAGACTGAAACAGAATCTCATGGGAAGTGAACTATTGCAAAGAAAATGAATTGTAGCTGACTAGATTGCCTTTAACGATCCCCAAAGTCTTTGGAATTTGACCTATATCAAGTAATTACATCTGTAAATAACATCCCCTTGCCCTCCACTTGTATTCCCCTTATTGTCTGAAATTATTCTTCTGTCAAAATGAATTTCAAAGTTCTGCTGTAGAATGTCCTAGTAACTTGTCATAGTTAGTCTAAAATCAATTAAATTCATATGTGCTGGTAAGGGTGTGATGATTTGAAAACTGTGCCTTCAAGTCCAAAATATGAGTTTTTGCATTGCTATTTGCTTTGAGATTCATGAGGGGAATCATAAATTATATCCATGAGAATAGGGTATATTTTGTAAATTTGTTTTTATTTTATTCTTCAGCAATAGTTCTCTTCCTATTTTAGCTAACCTATTCCTGATTCTAATAAAGCAGAGTCAGAGTTCAAATAAGAATTAAGCTGTTCTACTCTGGCCATAAATCTCATTTTTACATGACTTTTCCCAGCATCGCCCCCTATGGACTGCAAAAGCCCTGCAGCTGTTCTGCAATAAACCATGAAAATCAGCTGCCAATGTGGTATCTGAGGAAGCAAAAAGAGGTTAGCTTCACTGCAGGGCAAATTGGCATCAATTTCTGTTTCTTTGACCAAAAGCATGGTGTGGAATCACACACTGAGCCAGAGAGATTCAGGAGACAAAGGGGAGAAGGAGGGAAGCAGAAGGTAAAGAAAAGGAAAAGGATTGCACATTCAAGTTAGTATATCATAGAGAGTATGGAAAGAAATAGACATGGTATTAGTGTGTTAAACCTTTTTAAAAATATTATTTCATTTGATCGCAACAATCTTGGGGAATGGATACTATTATTATTCCCATTTTACAATTGAGGAAACCAAGGCAGATAGATTATATGACTTGCCTAGAGTCATCCAATTAGTGCCTGACTTCAGATTTAAACCTGATTCCAAACTCAGTGCTTTATTGTGCCACTAGCTAGTTGTTTTCCAGATATGAGGAATTCTAATTAAGTGAGCTAAGAATTTAGATCTGCTCCCCCTCATCCCTTTCTTTCCCACAAGGATTACAAATCTATAGCTGGAAGGAGAAGGGATTTGTCTGAGGGCATACAAGCAATAAGTAGAACGCCAATGATTCAAATCTGGATCTTAGAACTCTTAAATTCAGGATTCTTTTTAATCCCCTGAGCTTCCCCTCTCCATGCCATTTCTACTCTGGTTCGAGATTCACCCTACCTTCAATTTTATGTAATGCACATAATACCTTTATTCTTGAAGTCACTGTTCTGAATTGATGCCCTAAGTGATCAGTCACATACCTTTATCTTTGGTGGCAATGGTTCCCAGAATTTCTTATTTACAAGTGACTTGGCAGATCTTCCAGAGGACATGCTCCTGGGAGTTTTGTAAAAGGCAACAAACCTTTATCCCAGCCAAGTCTGATTTGTCATTCTGTTTGGTCTGTTCCAAGGGCCTGGACAGTATGACTGCTGAATCATCTGTATGCTATTCAATCTTTTACAAATTGAAAGTCATGAGAGTACCATGGCTGAAGTACCCTCAGAGAGTATTTAGGCATTCACCTGGTAACTTGGGGATTAGACTTCTTTTCAAAGCAGGAGAGGAAGTAGTGACAAGGTGGTAGCTAACTTCTGCCTTTCCCCTGCATATCTGGGATTATTGTAAATGATGATGTCAGTTCTACATGACTTGTCTCCTCCCCTTATGCTTCCCCTCAAAAAAAAAATCCTTCCATCTAGTGAATTAGCTGGTATTTGAGGATTTTAAAAAATTTTCCAGATGGAGATCTTCCAAAAATAAAATCAAAGCAAAAATTTAAAAAAGGTTCCTTTAAGTGTAATACATCTATCTCTCAGGAGAACCTAAGACAACTATGAGCTCAAGTGTTTCCAATCAACTATTGCAATTAACAAATGAGATAATACTTATAAAGCATTTAGTAGAATGCTTGATACATTGCAAGTGTATCAATACTTATTTCCTTCCCTTTGACACTATTAGTCACAGAATCATAGAACATTAGAGCTAGAAGGGACCTAAAATATTATCTAATCATTTCCCTCACCTTCCTCCTCCCATATAGATGGAGTTATAAAAGGCCCAGAAAGATGGGAATATCTGTTCAAAATCACACCACAGGCCAGGGATCAGAATCCATGTTTCTGACTCTTTTTTTTTCTTTTTTCATTTTTTTATTAATTTTATAACTCTACATCTTTGATAGTATTTATGCATGAGTAATTTTTAAATAACATTATCCCTTGTATTCATTTTTCCAGATTTTCCCCTCCCTCCCTCTATTCCCTCCCCTAGATGAGAGGCAATCTCATACATTTTACATGTGTTACAGTATAACCTAGATATAATATATGTGTGTAAATCCAATTTTCTTATTGCACGTTAAGTATTGGATTCCGAAGGTATAAGTCACCTGGGTAGATAGACAGTAGTCCTAACAGTTTACATTCAATTCCCAGTGTTCCCTCTCTGGGTGTAGTTGTTTCTGTCCATCATTGATCAACTGGAAGGGAGTTGGATCTTCTCTATGTTGAAGATATCCACTTCCATCAGAATACATCCACATACAGTATCGTTGTTGAAATGTACAGCGATCTTCTGGTTCTGCTCGTTTCACTCAGCATCAGTTCATGCAAGTCTCTCCAAGCCTCTCTGCATTCCTCCTGTTGGTCATTTCTTATAGAACAATAATATTCCATAACTTTCATATACCATAGTTTACCCAACCATTCTCTAATTGATGGACATCCATTCATCTTCCAGTTTCTAGCCACTACGAAAAGGGCTGCCACAAACATTTTGGCACATACAGGTCCCTTTCCCTTCTTTAGTATTTCCTTGGGATATAAGCCCAATAGCAGCAATGCTGGATCAAAGGGTATGCACAGTTTTATAACTTTTTGGGCATAGTTCCAAATTGCTCTCCAGAATGGCCAGATTCTTTCACAATCCACCAACAATGTATTAGTGTCCCAGTTTTCCCACATCCCCTCCAACATTCGTAATTATTTGTTCCTGTCATCTTAGCCAATCTGACAGGTGTGTAGTGGTATCTCAGAGTTGTCTTAATTTGCATTTCTCTGATCAGTAGTGATTTGGAACACTCTTTCATATGAGTGGAAATAGTTTCAATATCATCATCTGAGAATTGTCTGTTCATATCCTTTGACAATTTATCAATTGGAGAATGGTTTGATTTCTTATAAATTAGAGTCTGTTCTCTATATATTTTGGAAATGAGACCTTTATCAGAACCTTTAACTATAAAAATATTTTCCCAATTTGTTACTTCCCTTCTAATCTTGTTTGAATTAGTATTGTTTGTACAGAAACTTTTCAGTTTGATGTAATCAAGATCTTCTATTTTGTGATCAATAATGATCTCTAGTTCTCCTCTGGTCATAAATTCCTTCCTCCTCCACAGGTCTGAGAGGTAGACTATCCTCTGTTCCTCTAATCTATTTATGATCTTATTCTTTATGCCTAAATCATGGAGTCATTTTGATCTTATCTTGATATATGGTGTTAAGTGTGGATCCATATCTAATTTCTGGCATACTAATTTCCAGTTTTCCCACATGTTTCTGACTCCTAAAGCAGTCTTTTTTTTTTTAAATACAACTCCCCACAAAGTTTCTTTCTTTCTTTTTTTTTGCAGATATTCTCTAATTTTTTGCAGTGTATTCTCTATTATTTAATCACATCACTGTGAGAGGGAGTGACATCCACTTCCATCTTATTTATGAAGACCCTGCTCATTCTGACCTTTAATTTACATAGATCTTTTTGTGATACATGTGGAAAGACTGGTTAATTCAGGATCTGTGGATCCTGATCAACTCATCCATAAGCTGATACTTTTAGAAATAGAATGAAAAAAAAAGCAGCTGCCTGTTTTAGAAGAGAAGAATGAGTGGAAAGTAGGAGGTTGTTAAATAAACCTCTGGGAACACAAATGTCCAGGGAAAAATGTTTAGTTTATTGTTTTTTTGGGTGCTCTTTGAACTTTTTCTGAGACCAAAAGAATTTTTGTTTATTTTGTTTTTGTTTTTATTTTTGTCAAGTAAAGCCAGAGGCAGAATTAGCCTAAAAATTAGGAAGGAAGTATGATAAGGTGTAAAAAGAAATGGGACTGGAAGCTAGCTGATATTAGTTGTCATCCTCAGCTCTACCACTTTGGGCAATATTTTTGCTTTATTTTCTTCATTTATAAAATAAGGAATCTATTGTTGATCACTTTGAAGGTCCTTCTCTCCTTTACAACACCTTTGAATAAAAAAATTCTGTGACTTTTCAAGGACTCAACAGAAGTTTCACATCTGAAGTCCTCACTACCATTTGAAGTCAGTTGTGAGTATGACTGAGGGGCTTGGTCCATTTGGAAGCAGATCACCTTCTTCCTGATAAGTCCATATCTTTTATGCTGTGATTATGGTGTATATTAGGAAAGCTGTCAAAATCCTGTTTGGAGAATATTGGCTTAAGATAATATTTGATTGAATCAATAATTGGAATACTAAAGAACTCTTTCTTCCACTAATTACATCTGAGGAACAAATGTTATTTACTAAAGAGAAAATGTGGGGATTTATTCATTACAGAAATAGAGAAAGTGTTAAGAAAAAAATCTTGAAAATGGTCTTTTTTGAACAATGAGTTATATGTTTAACATATAACCACTCAAACAGTGAAGAATAAACAGATTTGTGGTTTGATAAATAAATTTTGATTAGGGTAGAAATGAATTCAATTCCACAAATTCTGTGCTATTCTGAAAAGTAAAATGTTAGCCCCCAAACATAAAAATACATTGAGTCACATGTGAGTGAACACACACACACACACACACACACACACATACACACACACATGCACACATACATACACACCCCTATATTTTTCAATGAATATCCATGAAGGACCAATTACTCAGAGCAAAGCAGAGAAGGAAGCTTTGTAGATCAGGGTTCTGCATTTAATTATTCCTTAACTCCAGTACAAGTAGTAGACATGTTCTCAGTTCTTTACACATTTAAGCTCTCAATCTTTCCATGTTGGTTACAATTTGTTATGGAGATAGAAATCAGTAAACCCAAATATCCTTAAAACCTCATTATCAGGGAAACTTGGCTGGGCAGCTGATTGATTTGCTAGTTTTACTGTTGGCTCATCATTGATCTGATCAAGTATTTTTCTTGGCTTGCTAAATATATTCCAGATGAATCAAATGAGGTTTTTGATGTTTTAAAAGAAAATGAGTCATGGATTGCATATATTAGCTGAAATCTGGCACTCATCATGACTTATCCTTCTGGCAGTAGCCAACTAATCAAGAACAACTAATATAAGGAAGACATTTTTAGGTGTTGTAAAGAAATGTTTAAAAAAAATGATGTTTGGTCCATGTTCTCTAGTGCTTCACAATGTAGAGAAAAAGAATGCTCAGAATATTCCAAGAAGAATCTTATGTCTTCAAGAAAAGGGCAAAATAGTGTGTTATTAAAAAAGACTTAGAATAATCTTACACTTTTACCTCACTTGTTCTTTAATTTCTGAATGGCTCATTCTTTTCCTGGCTCTGATTCTCATTCTCCCTCCTATACCACCATGCATTGGTTGTCTTCTCATCTTGTGAGGTCCTTCTCTCCTGTGGCCTTTTCAATCTAGAACCACTCCCATAGTCTCCTTCCTCTCAGAACTTCCATTTTGGGAATGGAGCCAAAATGGTCTAGCATTTATTATCTGCTTCTAATTTTTTTTTTGGATTTTGCTATGTCTCTCTCCTTTCTGGGGCTACTTAGCCCTATTCCCATATTACACCTTCCTTCTATATACATTCTTCCTCCCACCCACCCCCTTAGAATTAGAAGGCAAGGACTGTCGTGAGTATTTGACATGTGGTATACATTTAATAAATCTAAATTGACTGACTGACTGGGTTTGGATTTACCTGTAGCACCTAAACTGTGACCCCAAAACCTTTTTAAATGGTGTAGGATACTGGATGCACAGTGTGACAGTTAGTTTTAGCAGTAGCTTTAAAAATAAACATTCTGTCTGGAGATGCTTCACTAGTGCCAGATAGAGTGGTTCTTTCTCTTCTTCCTATATATTTAACATTCTCCCACCAAGGCAAAAAAAGTAAATCTCAGCAGAACAAGGTGCCAGTCACCTGCTGAGATTCAATCTTACCTTCTAGCATTTTAGCTAATTAAGACCCTCACTACTTCTTAATAACCTACCAACAGGATAGAAAATTAATTTACTAAATTAGAGTAAACATCGAGTGACCATAGTGCACTTTTACAACCCAATGTCAGGGCAAAGTCACCAGTTCCACACCAGCTGAATATGGCAACCCAGCATAAAAAAGACAATAAAGATTCTCTTTGGCCCCTTTGCAAGCAGTTGGCTAGGGAAATGAAGACAGATATGGTTTTGATGAACACATTCAACTTCTTGTTCTTCCTTACATATAAAATTCTATTTTTCATTTTTCATTTCTGTCTTTTCATAATACTATGCCAAGTTGCCTCTTATTTTGTATGTATGTCTTTATGTATAGACCAATATACATGTATATGAATAAGCACATGTACACACATCATATAAGTTTATATATAAATTTTACATATATATATATATACATGTATATATGTTTCCAGTAATAGAATATAAACTTCCTATAAATAATATTTCCTAAATATATTCCTTTCCCTAGGGCCAGACACATTAGTAGGCACTTAACCAATGCTTGTTCTGCCATTTCTGTTCTGTGATCTGTCATTTAGCCTTCAGTTTATGAATTCCAGGTATGATTAAAGATATGTATGTATCACTAAAGAGGTGTGAGGGAGACATAAAGGGAAGATTCTCACATGTGGACTCCATTCCCTACTTTGAATGTGAATAGGCCTTCTAGAGTGGATTTCATTGCCAGTAACAGATTCAAAGTATGTTGTTGCTAAAAGTCTCCTTAAAGATCATCTAGTCAATATTCAATATTCAATATTAAAAAGTTATGAGCAGATGACTATCTTGTATAAATAGACAAGCATCCTATATATCAGTCTCAATCAAGAAAAATTCCGCATGCACATTTTACTTTTACTATTGAGACAGAAATAAATCTTATAACAAAGTTAACATAGCCCATGATCATTATTGTGCAGTATTGTAATTAAACATAAATAGAAAACAGTTCCTGCCAATCACTATAATTGGCTACTATTACACGCCTAACCTTTTTTCTCTCAGTTTTTCTCTTCTAATTTTGTTGGTTTTCTAGTATCTATAATCAGCATCAACATCAGTTTTCTCTGCTAACATATAACTTTCAGTACTCACACAGAGAAACACACAATAAAGTTCTCAATCCAACTTTATAACAATTGAGGTTCCCTCTCTTCCAATCCTGGGCTCTATTTTCTCTTCCTGCCATATACACCTTAGGAGAACCTCAAGTAACAACAGTAGCAACTGCAAAAATTTACTGAGTCCTTTTTGTATTTAAAGCACCACCATATTTTCCGGGAATTCAATTTTTATGGCATATTCTTGACTTCTAAAAAACTTACAATCTAATAGCAAATTATGAAATAGACGCATGTAAAGATAGACAACATGGTGATGGTGGGGTAAATGGAAGATAATAAGAGAGTAGGACCTTTGAAAAAAAAAGTTATTTACAGAGGGTGATACATCCAAGTAGTATGTGTAAGAGGTTGTTTTTGAACCCAGGTTCTTATATCCCAAACCTAACACTCTTTCCCCTGTAACATGTGTGGTACCTGAGGAGGAGGATGAGAGAAGGAAAAGATTTCAACAAGAGATGAAATGAAAGTATATTCTGAAAAGAAAGGACAGCTGATCTGGAGGTAGGAAAATACAGGACAAAATTGAGGAATAATAGGTAGTTTAGTTTATAATTTGAAATTAGTAAGAGGGAATATTACAAAATAAATCTTCAAAAGTAAATTAGAACTATATTGGGAAGTGAGGACTATAAATGCAAGGGAAAAGATACTCTGGATTACAAGAATATGGATTGTCTGACCTAATGGATGCCAGCATAATTGCTATGCTTTTAATGGAAGGATATAGGGAGAGAAGAAATTGATTGGATGTGGACAAATGACTGAGCCTCAAACTTTTTGAGCCTCATTTCCCTCATCTGTAAAATGGAGATAAGAGTTTCTCAGGGTTATTGGGAAGTAAACCTTACAATAATTGTCAAGTAAGCCATAAAATGCTTCAATTTTTTTTTTGTTCCAGGTCAAATTTCTTTGATGTATGTGTATGGGACAGTAGCAACCATTAAAACAATCAGAGACTTTCAAAATAAGAAAAAACAAAAAAGTTTTTTTTTTTGTTTTTTTTTTTGTTTGTTTGTTTTTACTATCATCAGAGAAAGGGCAACTCCTAACAGACAAGTTGTAATTAGTAAAGGAGTGTCAAGCACAAACTGCAAAACACAAGATTGATAGACCAGAAGCCCCCACAACTCTTGACCTTGTCTCCCATTAACTGGAAAGTTTTAAGACTAAATATTGTCCCCAGAACACACTTTACCTATTGAATACTTAAAAGCTAATGAAAAAATCTGTGTGGGGACGGGGAAGACTGGAGAGGAATATTTATCTATTTATCTAAGACAAACACCTTCAGCTTTTAACTATAATTCAACTTCTTAATGCAGTTTCAAGTCACAATTAGGACATAAATCAAGGCCATATTCTTATGAGATGTTGCTCATTTTATCTCATTCGTAGGAAATTCCCACTAATAAAATTCCCTCTATGATACAGATCAATAATTTTTCTGCAGCTTATAATTTTAGTGTTGGTAAGTACCCTGAAAGTTTTAGTGACTTGTCTAGGGTGATACAATCTATATGGCTCAGAAATAGAAATATAAGCCAAATCTTCTGACTCTCAGGGTAGCTTTCTATCTATAAAGCTATGATGGATCTAAATTGCTATATAAATGTGAGTTATTGCCCTTATTATTTCTTTTATAGCCACATTGTCTGTGTTTCTGTGAAATGTCTCAGCTTTGAAATCAGCTTCATTTGAATATCATTGAGCTCTGAGCCAGTAACTAAGATATTTGAGGATAAATTATTGGAATCACCTTTCAGAGCTGCTCATTACATGAAGTCCTGACCTCTCCTAATTCAGATGCAAGAAGGAAAATGCTCATCAAAGTAGCAGCTCTTGCAAGAGAGCTCTCTTTGCAACTGATGGGTATCAGTGTTTTCTCAGAATGTAGGAGAAAAAAGCCCAGGACTGAGAGTCAGGATAACTAGGCTTCATTCTATCAGTTTCTTATTCTGGTGGGCAATTTAACCACTATGTATGGAGTGCCTGTTATTCACAAAGCCTGGTGCTAGATTCCTTGCAAACAAAAACAGACAGGACCAAAGCCTGCTTTCAGGGTCTTTAGAGTTTAGTGGGAAAGGAAGGAATATATAAATAACAATAATTTAAAAGACAATGAGATAAATGCAGAAAGCAGGTCTAAGCAAAGTAGTATGAGAAATTTAGGGAAGAAGGGATCACCTTCCCTTGAGTCAGGGAAGGCTTTGGAGATAGAGGTGGTATCTGTATTAGGATTTGAAGAATAATGGGTGGAAAATCAGAAGAAGATGGGTTAGGATACATTCCAGGTGTGAGATTCTATGAGCAAAGACATGGAGAGGACAAAATGAGAAGGGAGGGTGGAAAGCTATTCATTTTCTTTGTCTGGACTGCGAAATAAAGGAATAATTGGGATATATGATAGACAAATCCTCTCCAATCTTCTGTTTACTTATTTGCTCTATCTCAAATAAGTAAACAGCCCTTCAGAGACTTGTTATTGCCCATCATTAGTGGTCTATCAGTACTAAAAAAGGATGGAATGACTTTGTTTCAAAGAAAAACATGAGGTCATAAAATAAATTCTTCAGCTTTTCAAGAATGATCCAGTCTGCTCTTCTCTTCCTTTATACTCTGTATAGGATATGTCCAATATTCATCCACAGTATCTGTTCAGGATATCCAAATTGACCGACCAACCAACCAGTAGTAATTGTTAGGAAGTTTTTCCTTACATTGAATCTAAGTCTTTCTTTCTGAAACTCCCATTCTTTACAACCAAAAATGGCAAATCTAATCACTCTTCCATGTGATAGTTCTCCCATTGTTCAAAGAACTGAATATAATCCTGAAATTGCAGGCTGAATAAGACACAATATGTGAGGACTCTCATCTTGCTAGTCTTGAATAGTTTAAGTTTTTTTTTTTTTAACACAGAGTAAGATTATATTAGCTTTGTTGAACTATCTTACACCTTACTCTCCTCCACATTCATCCAACTTATCCTATGTATACTCTTTTAGCATATAATTAATTGTATTAGACTATGAGCTGCTAGAAAACAGGTATTGGGTTATTTATATTTTGTTTGCTTTTACATTTCTATGTATTCTCAGCACTTAGAACACTGTCCAGTATATTTTGTGGTTCACTTGTTTCTATAGTACCTGACTTTTCATGATTTCATTTGGAATTGTCTTGGAGAAGAAACTGGAGTACTTTGTCATTGCCTTCTATTTTAAATATGAGGAACTGGGATAAACAGGATTAAATGACTTGCTCAGAGTTATATGGCTAGTTAGTATCTAAAGTTGGACTTAAATTCAGAAAGATGAATCTTCTTGACTCTGGGCTCAGTGATCTATACCCTGTACCATCTTGTTGCCTAGCATAGCTTTCACTTAGCATAATACCTGGCATATAGCAAATGATTAATAAGTGCAGATTGGTGATTAATGAACAACTCTGATCATTTCAATCCACTAATTTAAAAAAAATTCTGTCTCCCCTTTACCTATTGACAAAGCCTACAGTTCTTCATATATTTAAGATTCTCTACAAACTGACTCCAGTCTATTTTTCTAGCTTTCTTTCCTGATACCCTTCTTCATTTCTCCAAAGCACAACTGAAAAGTTATTTCACCTTTTACCATCTATTTGTTCATGATATCATCTATCTACCTTCATATGTACTCTATTTACCCATCATCTTTACCATCCTTCAAGGTCCAATTCAGGTGCATCTACTTAACTTTCTCTTCCCCTAAATCAGAAGTAAGCTCTCCTTTAGCACCTTCAAATTTATATTGTAATTATTTGTGTCTGTGAGCATTTGTGAGGAACAAATATGATCATATGTATTAAGAGTATTATAACCATAATGTGCCACTGTATCAATGTATACTTCTATTATTTTTTAAGCATTTATTTCTGTGCTAATCTGGCTGTGCTGCAGACATGACTATGTCTGTGTTGTTAAGGTTTCATTTTACTTCAGGGATTGAGAGTTATGGGGGCATACAATAAAAAAACGATAATACCAGCAAAGCTAATTTATAGTTTTAATGTTGTATCAATCAAATTATCAAAGGGATACTTTACAGAACTTGTTAAAATAATAGCACTACATTTGGAAAAGCAAAAGATCTAGAATATCATAAGAAATAGTGAAAAAAAGGAGGGAATGAAAGGGGAATAGCACTTGTAGAATTCAAGCTATATTAAAAAGCAACAGTCATCAAAACAATTGGTATTGGTTAAAAGATAAAGATGTAGATCAATGGAACAGACTAGACAAGAGAAAAAGGAATGGAGACATATTGCAGTATTTTGAGCATTATTCTAATAGCTTTTTGTTGATGTGTTTTCAAACACACCGCACTTGTCTAACTCCTGAAGACTCAGAAAATGCTCTTACAAGCCCTTAAATGAATGAATACATTTAGTACTCAAATACTCCAAATTTAAATAGATATTCAGTAAAGGAAGCCTTCCTCTAAACCTTTCTAAGAAGAGGATGAAATCTCAATAGCAAGAAAATCTTGGATCATAGAATGAGCTTTGGGGCTAAATGAGGATCTCAGAGATTGGCTAACCAAACCTCTTATTTTACAGTTGAGGATACAGGAAAGAATGTTGCATGCTACCCCAAGTAACAGTAATAGAGTTAGAATTTGAACCCACAGTGGGAGAGAGATTAGAATAGAATAGTGGCCTATAATATTGACTTGTGTGATGAGAATTTAAGAATTTGGAGAGAATACAGATAGAGTATGTGAGTCTGAATTCAGTATTCTCTCTTCACTACAATAGTGCTGCCTTCCTCAGACAGAAATGGTACAAATGATAGAGATACAGAGTGATGTGTATGTCCCATTAGAATGTAAGCTCCTTGAGGGTAAAATCTGTTTTTTCTCTCTCCAGGAAAAAGTGTAATGTCAGAGAAACTGAGACAAGACAGAGATTGGTTTTTATTCTTTTAATGTGGAGAGTTTATAGCTGACCGAATGGAACTCTTATTCAAAATCATTTGGCCCAGAGTAGCTGAGGATGGGAATTTATATAGAGTTTAGCCAACTACAGCTTGCAAACAGAATACATAACCTGAGTATACAATATTACAGATGGGGAAAAGGCAGATAAAAGTGGGGCAAGGACACTGGATGGGCAGACAAATCGTAATTCTAGGAAAGGATGATAACTTAATCCTGACAGGATGGGGTTAAAATAAGAAAGTCCAAATTCATGGCAGGAGACACCTAGGTGAGGGACAATGCTCAAAAGGAAGGGGGAATTATCCTAGCAAAGATTGAAATAAAGCTGACTCAATGGTATGTCCTGACTCAATTCTCCCAGTCCTAAGGGCAAGGAAAAGGTGGGGGGGAGGGCTATAATAATTTTATTCAGGGCATTAAAAAAGCACAGAAATTGCATGTTACTTCTTAATAAATATTAGTCATTTGGTTAATATTCTTGATGTCAGGAAATTTCTTATAAGTTTTAATCAGAATGCTGACTGCAGTGCTTAGAGACCTTATGGATCATTCATTCTGATTATACCACACTTAACAAGAAAACAATTCCTGCTGTTACTCCGCGTTAAGGCAGTTTGGCTCTTTGAGAACCAGTCACACTTTAACATTCTACTGGAGAAAAGGCTTTGAAGGAAATGAAATGAGAACTTTGGAAACAATGGTTATTCGAATCCAGAGAATTCCAGGACTCCCTCTACCCCCTTTATCCAACTTCACATAATTTCCAGTGACTCTCTCTGCATGCTACTTGACCCAGAAATGAGCATAGGAACCACTTCATCTTTTTTGCAGCTTCTCTCAGAGTTCAATTCCTTATGCTTACTGCCTCCTCACCTACAACCTCCAACTGGGTTTACTTCAGCACTTCCATTTTTGAGTAGAAATCAGTTCTATAAACATCTTCTGTAAAACAAATTGATCCCGGAGATAAGCATGTATATCTAACTTATCTCTCCACTCTCTATCTTTGCTGGTTTTGTATTCAAATTAATCCCTTGATCTTCACTAGAGTTAAATATCTATCTATAAGAAAATATTTGGACATAGAAGAATCATACAATATTAAAGTTAGGAGACCTCAGAGGAAATGTCCTTCAATAACTTAATCATTCAGGAATCATTTAGTAAGCACTTACTATATGCCAGTATAGATAGAGATATAGATACAATAAATGGAATAAGATCTGCTTGCAAAGAGCTTGTGTTCTAACCTTGTGTTCTAACCTCCCACTGGGTGCAAGAATCCCTTTTGCTAAATTCCCGACAGACTATCATACAATCACTGCTTGGATAGCTCCTATTACAGGGAGAATACTGTTTTAAAATGATGCTTAAATTATTTGTATTTGAATTTTCTGCTTTATAAGGAACATGATAAAGAACATACATTATCTGACTCACCACCTTGTCATGTTCATAGAGTTTTTAGTCCTGTGTCTTGTCTCATGCCTTTTGGGACTCCATAGGGAAGGCGCCTATGCTTTGGTCTTTCTTTTTTGTTTTGTTTTGTTTTCAGCATTCATTTTTATAAGATTTTGAGTTCCAAATTCTTCTCCCTCCTTTTACTCTCCCATCCCCCAAATGGCAAGCAATCTAATATAGATTACACCTGTGCAGTCATATAAACACATTTCCACATTAGTTGAAGAAAAACATTTAAAAAAGGAAAAAGGCACAACACCTCCCCCCAAAAAAAGTAAAACTAGTACTCTTCAATCTTCATTTAATTCTTTTTTCTGGATGTGTATAGGGTTTTTTTCCCCATCATGAATTTTTTGGAATTGTCTTAAATCATTGTATTGCTCAGAAGAGCAGATTATATCAAAGTTGATCATTATTCCTTTATTGTGTACAATGTGCTCCTGCTTCTATTCACTTTCCATGTTTTTCATTTTTTATTTCATTGCTCATCATTTCTTAGAGCATAATAGTATTCCATTACATTCATATACCATAACTTTTTTTAGCTATTCCCCAGTTGATGGGCATTCCCTCAATTTACAATTCTTTGCTAAGCAAAAAGATTTGCTGTTACGGGCCAGAACTCTGAACTTGAAACAAAGGATTCTTACAAGGTATTAAGTCAGTGGAATTGATAGAAACAATAGTTATCTAATTTAGCATGGTTCAGTATGATTGATTTAATCCTACAAGGAGATGTTATGGGCCAGAACTTGAAACAAGGTACTAAGTGGAATTGAGGACAATGGTTAAATCTAGATTAGCTTTGATTTAATCCTACAACAAATAATGGTTTCCTAGTGATATAATGATTGTATATATTCTCAGTGTAGAGCATATAAGCAAGAAGCTCTCAGGGCCAGAAAGACAAGTGCACTAGAAGCTCTCTAAGCCTCAGCCAGGATTCAGTTGGGGAGATTCAGGAGCCAGAGAAGGCAGGCAGGAGCTCAAGCTCTCGGAACCAAGGAGAGAGATAGGTCTCTAAGAAAGTTAACTGGGCCCCAGGAAAGGAGACAAGACTTGGAAAGAGACAATAAAGGATTTGGACTTTAATACCTGGCTGCATTTGGGATGATTACTAAACTGAAAGGAAGGCTGCTCCCAGAAGCCCCCCAAGAAACCTGCTCCCAGAAAACATTACATTTTAGAGAGAATATTACAATTTGCTATAATTATTGTTGTGCATGTAGATCCCTTTCCCTTTTTATTATCTTTTTGTGATACAGAACTAGTAGTAGTATTGCTGGGTCAAAGGGTATGAACAGTTTGATTGTCCTTTGGGCATAGTTCCAAATTGCTTTGTAGAATGATTAAATCAGTTTACAATTCCAACAACACATTTATATCCCAATTTTCCCACATTTTCTCTGACATTTATCATTTTCTTTTTGTATTATGTTAGCTAGTCTTATAGGTATGAGATAATATTTAAAGGCTGTTTTAATTTGCATTTCTCTAATTAAGAGTGATTTAAAGCATTTTTTATATAACCATAGATAGCCTTAATTTTTATCTAAAACCTACTGTTCACATCCTTTGCCCATTTGTCAATTGTGGAATTATGTATATTCTTATAAATTTGAGTTAGTTGTCTATATTTTTGAGAAATGAGATCTTTATTAGAAACAAGAAACACTTGCTATAAAAATTTTCTTGATCTCTGCTTTCCCTCTAATCTTGGTTGTGTTGTTTTTGTTTATGAAAACCTTTTAATTGAATGTAATGAAAATTATCTATTTTGCATTTAATTATGTTCTCTATCTGTTGTTTAGTCATAAATTCTTCCCTTCTCAATATATCTGACAGGCAAACTATTCTTTCCTCTCCTAATTTGCTTAAGGTTTTACATTTTATATTTAAATAAATGTACTCATCTTTATCTTATCTTAGTACAGAATATGAGATATTGGTCTAGCCTAATTTCTGCCATACTATTTTCTGGTTTTCCAGCAGTTTTTTTTTTTTTTTTTTTTTTTTTTTTTGTCAAATAGTAAATTCTTATCCCAAAATCTGTAGTTTGGGGGTTTATTAAGTAGTAGACTACTATAATCATTGCCTATTATGTCCTATGTACCTAACGTATTCATTGAACCACCATTATTTCTTAATTAGCAGCAAATAGTTTTGATGATTGCTGTTTTATAATAGTTTTAGATCTTGTATATCTACACTATTTTCCTTTGCAATTTTTCATTTATTCATTTTATATGCTTGACGTTTTGTCCTTCCTTGTTATTATTTTTTCTATAAAATAAATTTGGTATTTTGATTAATATGGAATTAAGAATGAAAGACAAAACTACAACAATTGATTAAGTAAATTAATTTATATAGAATTGTCATTTTTATTATATTAGGTCAGCCTACCCATGAGGAACTGATATTTTTCCAATGGTGTAGATCGGGGACTTTATTTGTGTGAAAATAGTTTTATAATCATGTTCATATTGTCTTGGGATGTACTGGAAGTACTTCCAAATGTTTAATATTGTCTACAGTTATTTTAAGTGGAATTTCTTTTTCTATCTCTTCTTGCTGGGCTTTGTGGGTAACGTAGAAATGCTGATGAATTATGTGAGTTTATTTATGTCCTACAACTTTGATAAAGTTGTTAATTATTTCAAAATTTTTTTCTTTGGATTCTCTAAATATATCATCATGTAATCTGCAAATATTAATAGTTTTGGCTCCTCCTTGACTATTCTAATTCCTTCATTTTTTTTTTCTTTTGTTATTGGTAAAACTAAAATTTCTAGTACTATATTAAGAATTGTAACAATAGGTATCCTTGTTTCACCCTGATCTTATTGGGAAGACATCTAGCTTATCCCTATTATAGATAATCTTGCTGATGGTTTTAGATAGATATTACTTATCCTTTTAAGGATAATTCCATTTATTCCTGTACCCCCCAGTGTTTTTAATATGAATATGAGCTACATTTTGTCAAAGCTTTTTCTGTATCTATTGAGATAATCATATGATTTATGTTGGTTTTGTAATTGATATGATCAATTATGCTAACAGTTTTCCTAATATTGAACTAGTCTTACATTCCTGGAATAAATCCCAACTGATCATAGTGTATTAGATTTGGGGTAAATTGCTATGATTTCTTTGCTAACTTAATATTTATGCCACAATTCATTAGGGAAATTGGTCTATAATTTTCTTTCTCAGTTTTGGCTCTTCCTGGTTTAGGTATCAGTATTTTATTTATATCATGAAAATATTTAGTAGAACTCCTTCTTTGCCCTTTTTTCCAAATAGTTAATATAATATTGGAATTACTTGTTCTTGAAATGTTTGATAGAATTCCCCTGTAAACCCATCTTAGGGAGTTCATTGATGGCTTATTCAATTTCCTTTTCTAAAATGGGGTTTCATAGATATTTGATTTTCTCTTTTATTAATCTGGAAAATCTGTAAATATTTATCCATTTCATTTAGATTGTCAGATTTATTGGTATACAGTTTGGCAAAATAGTTCCTACTTATTACTTCAATTTCTTCTTCATTTCTGGTGAATTCACCCTTTTCATTTTTGATATTATTAATTTGGTTTTCTTTTTTAATCAAATTAATAATTTCATCATTGCTTTTGCTTTTTTTTTCATAAAGCAAGCTCTTTTTTATTAGTTCAAATTTTTTCAGTTTTATTAATCTTTCTTTGAGCTCTATAATTTCTAATTTGGTGTTTAATTGGACATGTTTAATTTGTTCTTTTTCTAGTTTTTAAAATTGTATGCCCAAATCATTGATCTGCTTATTCTCTGTTTTATTCATGTAAGCATTCAGAGATATAAAATTTCCCTTAAGTACTGTTTTGGCTGCATCCCATAAATTCTAGTATGTTGTCTCATTATTGCCATTCTCTAGTATAAAATTATTGATTGTTTCTATGGTTTGTTGTTTGACCCACTCATTCTTGATGATTAGATTATTTAGTTTCCAATTAATTTTTAATCTATATTTCCATGACCCTTTAGTATATATAATTTTTATTACAACATGATCTGAAAATAATTGAATATTTCTGCCTTTCTGCATTTTATTATGTGTTTTTTATGCCTTAATACATGGTCAATTTTTACATGGCCAATTTTTGTGCAGGTGCCTTGTACTGCTGGAAGAAAAGTGTATTCTTTTCAATCCCTATTCAGTTTTCACCAGAAGTCTATCATATCTAACTGTTCTACAATTCTATTCACCTCCCTTTTTTCTTATTTGTTTTGTGGTTAGATTGATCTAGTTCTGAATGATTTTGTTCAAGTGCTGAGGGATTTTAAGGTCCGCCAACTAATATAGTTTTGCAGTCCATTTCTTCCCTTAATTCACGTAAGTAAGAATTTGGATGCTATGCCATTTGGTACACATATGTTTATATTCCTATTACTTTATCATCTATGGTATCTTTTAGCAAGATTTGGCTTCTTTCATTATCTCTTAATTAGACGTGTTTTCAATTTTTTTTTTTTTGTTGTTAACAGGATTGCTACTCTTGCTTTTTTTTTAACCAGCATAATAAATTCTGCTCTAGACTTTTACCTTTACACTGTGTATATCTTTCTGTTTCAAATGTATTTCTTGTAAATGATATAAACAACAGATTCTGTTTTTTTCATCCATACTGCTATTTATTTCCATTTTATGGGAGAATTTATCTCTTTTACACTCACAATTATGATTCTTAACTGTGTTTCCTTCCATTGTTTTTCTCCTGTTTAAACTTTTTTTTTACTTTTATCTTGTCACTCTTCACCTATATTTTGCTTTTGAACACTGCCTCCCTCAATCTTTCCTCCTTTCCCTCTTTTCCTCTTCCCCTACTATTTTCCTATAGGATAAGACAGATTTCTTTATCCAACTGAGAATGCATTTTATTCCCTATTTGAGCCAAATTTGATGAGACTAAGATTCAAACAATGCTTACCTCTCCCTTCTTCACCTTTACTGTAATAGGTCTTTCATGCCTTTCTATATGTAATAATTTACTTCATTGTGCTTCCTCCTTTCCTTTTCTCCCAGTATAATACTTTTTGTCACCCCTTAATTTTTTATCATCACATCAAATTTAACTTAGACCCACACTCTCTAAATATGTTCCTAATTGCTTTAATAGAGATATAATTCATAAGAGTTATATGTATCATCTTTCCATGTAGGGATATAAACCTTTTTAAATGCCATGGATTATTTTCTTTTCCATTTATCTTTTATTGCTTCTCTTAAGTCTTGAATATGAGGATTAAATTTTCTGTTTAGTTCTGATTTTTTTATCAGAAAATTTTAAAATTTTCCCTATTTCATTGAATGTCAATCTTTTCCCCTGAAATATTTTGATCATTTTTTGGTTAATCGATTTTCAGTTGTAATAAAAGCTCCTTTACATTCCAAGTCCTCTGGTCCTCTAGTAAAGAAACTACTAAGTCCTGTGTAATCCTTACTGAGGCTCCTTGTTATTTTAATTTTTGTCTTTCTGGCTACTTGCAGTATTTTCTCCTTAATCTGATAATTCTAGAATTTGGCTATAAAATTCCTTGGAGTTTTCATTTTAGGATTTCTCTCAGGAGGTGATCAGTAGATTCTTTCAATGACTATTAATGTCTGATTCTAGGATATCAGGGCAATTTTCCATGATAATTTCTTGAAAAATGCTGCCTAGGTTCATGGCTTTCTAGCAGTCCAATTATTCTTATGTTATATTTTTCTGTTTTTCCAATGAGATATTTTACATTTTATTCTATTTTTTCATTCTTTTGAATTTTTTGACTGGTTCTTGATCTCTCAAAGACTCATTAGCTTCTACTTGCACAATTCTGATTTTTAAAGAATTTTTTCAATTAGCTTTTGTAACTCTTTTTCCATTTGGCCAATTCTACTTGTAAAGATGTTGCTTTTTCATTGCTTTCCCTCCTCCTAATTGGCCATCTTATTTTTTAAAGAGGTTTTTTTTTTCATTCTTTTTTCTGCTTCTTTTTCTAAGTTGATTTTTTTCGTAGTTCTCTGACATAACTCTCCTTTCTTTTCCTAATTTTTCTTCTGCCTCTCGATTTTTAAAATTCTTTTTGAACTCCTCAAAGAGGAATTTTGGGTTTTGAGCCCAATACATATTTCCCTTTGAGGCTTTACATGTAGTCATTTTGACATTATTGGCCTAGACAAGTTCACTTATTGTGCCTTGTGTTTCAAGGCTGGAAGTTTGCAGGTTACACTGGGATTGGAGACCTCACAGCTGACCTGCCGTCCATCATTATCCTGATGAGCCCAGGCTGCAGGGCCTAGATTGCTGATCTCTTCTGTGGCTAAAATCCTTCTACTGATTTGCCTGAACTTTGTCTACACTGGACTATGCTTCCTTTTGCCCAAGTAAGAAAGCCTTTCTTGAAATTCTTCTAAGTTATCATGGGCTAGGAAATTCTTTCACTGTCTTTTTATGGATTCTGTCACTCTAGAATTCTTTTAGAGACATGATTTAACATTGTTTCCAAAGGGAACTGGGAAAAACTCAGGTAACTTTCTGGACATTTTTCTTTTTCTTTTTTCACTTTAATGTTTCTTGAGGATCAACAGCCTCAATAAAGTCCAGTGGCCTTTTCTAGTTAGCCTATTTCCTTGTAGACCATTATGAACATTTCGTTTTTATTCTGGCTCTATAGAAGTAGAAGTTATTGGACTCTATTTGCCAAAAATTTTTGTTGGGGGGATCTTTATGGTCCAATGATTTGGAACAATAGCAGATCCACATGTACATGCAAAACATGTACAAAAGAACCCTTGCCTCACTAATTTTTATTTGGGGCTTTCATCACCATCTTCAGGTTCACAGTGCTACATAGGTTCGCCTTACTATGATTTACCAATCACATTTAATTACACTTCTCAAATTCTAGTTCTGCTTTCTAGTTCAAAGCAGTTGGGCTTCCAAATGTAAGTCAAAAAAGAAAATACATTAACATGTAACTTCTTATGCATCAGTTTGTCATGAATAGCAATGTTACTGACAGTATCAGGTACTTATTAGAATTTCTGCCCATTAAAGTTACATTATTATTATATATCCCTTGTTAAGAATTCAGAAGCAGTAAGATAAAGTGCTAGAAGTATGAAAAGGTTGGGGGTGAAATTAGAATGCAAAATGAGAGTACAAGAGATGAAGAATAACTATGCAAGAAGGGAGAAAATGACAATTCTGGAGTTGACTAGAATTAGGGATGGAAGTGAATAAGAACTTAGAGTGGGCTACAAAGTCAAAATAGGGTGAAGGAAAATTCTATCCAGTAGATTAAAATGTGGCAATACAATGGGAAAATGTAGGAACTGGGGAGAATGAGCATTCAGGAGTGAGACTAACTAGGAGTGGGGAAGATGAAAACAATTTACAATTTAGAATTAGAGAAGAATCACAGTGCAGAATTGGGGGAGAATTGGAATGGTTGGAATATAGAAATGAGAATAAACATTCAAGCATGAAGTAGATTATTTGTAATAGGAGAGAATGAAAAAGTAGCAATGTAGTGGAAAATAGTAGGAGAAATGAGACTAGGGTTACATGAGCATGCAAGAATAAAAAGGCAAGAGAGTGTTAGAGTAAGTTAGGAAGGAGAAATGGGCAGGAATGAGAATATCAATTTGGTCCATAAAGTAAGAATGGAAAAGAATGAGAATGTTAGAGTAGTGCAAAAGGCAGCAAGAATAGGAATAAATGCATTAGGGAGAATGAAAATTCAGGAGTAATAGAGGATGCTAGAGTCAGCTAAAATGTAAAGATGGTAGGAATAGATATGGCTACTACCTATAATGTAGGAAGAGAATTAACATGAAAGAGTCTGGTAAAATGGAAACACGAATAGGAAACTGAGTATCAGAATATAGGAAGTGAGAAGAATGACTATAGAGGGAAGCTTGGAAGTAGGGGTAGAAAAAGAATGAAAATAAAGAATTTTTAAGGATGAGAGATTACTAATGAGAGAATGTAGAGTTGGAGGAGAACAAAAATAGAAGCGTGGACATACTATAATTCTCAGGGGGAATACCAAAAACCATTTTTGGGGCACCACTATCTCTCCCTATACTAGAGAGGTGATTCTGAGAAATAAAGAGCAGGATTTTAAGGAAGTGAAATAACAGCTGGATGTAACTGCCTGGAATGTAATTATCTATATTGGAATAGGGCCCAAAACCCTCAGGTTAACACCTCCTCTGTTACATAAAGTATTCAGGGATTGCTCATGACCAGAAGCAGCCATGACCTCCATTTCTTTTCCCCTATCACACAAATCCAAAACAAATCAGACAGCATAATGCCTTGTGATTGAAATAAAGAGTTGTTGCTTCCTGCAGGGGAGTGATCAATGCAGTTTCTTCCTTTAAAGGTGATTTTTGCTTTTCTTTGCTTATTGTGTATCTAGAAGAAAATAACAATGGTAGGTACTGCCAATGCCAAGAGCTAGGGCAAAGTCTAGTGCCCTGGCTATGGATTAGCCAATTTAAACCCTGGGCATTACTAGGATTGGAAAATAGCCTAGTTAATTTCCCTACATTAGCTTGAGAGTACTTCAGGTTTTAGCTTTCCCATCTGTTTCCTCTTTAATTTATGTTTCTCCTTTGCAAATGGGATATATTTATGGGCAGAAAAAATGCAGACTTTATTGTTTTATGTATTCTTCCAGAGAAATCCATTAAAATCTTGTACAGACCTATCAAGATTTTGTTTACTTGATATAACCCAAGACATTTCATACATTTGGTACTGATAAATGTGCTTTATTGAAGTAACCTGTCAGAATAAATAGAGAATTAGCCTTGGTGTCAGAAGTATCTGGGATCAAGTCCTGTCTTTGACACATACTGTTTGTGTTGTCTTAGGCAGGTCACCTAAACATGTAGTGCTCAGCCTTAAGACTCCAACTTGCAAAAAACCTGCACTTTCCCAAGACAGAATTTCTTTACAAGGAAATTCCCTAAATCTATTAAGTAGTGGACTTAATCCCCTCCTCCTAAATACCTGAAAGAGCTGAAACACTTATAATTTAATAGGTGGCCAGTTTGATCATTGAAAAACTGACCTTGTGACTCTGATGAGGTCTTGTAGTCTCTTGGGGCCTGGTCCCCATCTGAAAAAAAAAAAAAAAAAAAAAAAAAACCAAGGGGATTGGAATGGATAATATTCAAGAAATTAAATAATACTAGTTAAAATTCATATAGTGTTTTAAGGTTTGCAAAGTATTTTACAAATATTTCATTTCATCCTCATGACAAACTTGAGAGATAGTTGCTATTATTATTCCTATTTTATAGTTGAAGAAACTGAGGCTGAGAGAGGTTATGATTAGCCTTGAGTCATATTAGTAAGTATCTGAGTCTGAATTTGACCTCAGATTTTCCTGACTCCAGGTAAGGTCCTCTCCACTTTAGCACCTCAGTTACTTGAAGTAGTAAGATCCAGAACACTTCATTTATTTATTTAGATGCTGGACCTGGACTCATGAAGACTTGAGGTCAAATCCATAGTCAGATAGTTACCAGTTGTGTTACCTTGGACCATTCCCTTAATCACTCTTAGCCTGAATTTGCTCATTTGTAAATTGGGGATAATAATGGTAACCTTCTTTTGAGGGTTGTTTTAATAATCACTTGATATAATATTTGTATAGAGCTTACAAAACCTTTATTTTCTTATCCATTTGTATTTATTTGTTTCTTTATTATTCATTTTTTATTAGCTGAGATTCACTTTTTCTTCCAGACTGAAAGTGTGTCACTCATGTGTGTGATATCAGTATTGTTCTCTATAGAAGCTGCTCTGTTCTTCCAGCTTAGTCCAGGTCATCTGTATTTAGGCGTACTGGTAAAATCAGAAGAAACAACTTTAGTAAGACTACAGTTCAGAACTCCTGAATTCAGCTTTTCCACCAGGCTCATCTTCTTCAGTAGCAGGGACAAGCATTTTCAGTGTGCCAATTCAAGAAACATTTACTGCTCCTCTGTGCCTGGCACTCTGATAGACACTGAGAATACAAAGAAAAACAAAACCAATCCTTGCTTTTAAGGATCTTACTTTTATTGGAAGAAAACACCATATACACAGATTTGCATAGACAAACTATATACAGAATAAAATCATTTTCAATGTGCTTTGAGGAAGAGAATCAACAATAAAGAGAATTAGGCAGGATTTGCTATAGAAGGGATACCCCAATTGTGCTTTGAAAGAAACTATCATTCTACAAGGTGCCACTGAGAAGGAAGAACATCCTGTGCTTTTTTTTTTTTTTTTTTTTTTTTGCTTTGGGGACCACTTGGGCTCAGGCAGAGATGAAGACAATAGAAGAATCAGCTAATGGTCTCTTATGGTATTGACAATGTTTCCCAGAATGGAGAGATTATTTTGAAAGACCAGAATAGCCTCACAGTATGAATTTCTGAGTCAAGAGTCACTGAAAGACCTAAGTAAATCCTAATACCCTAATATAATCTTTAGGCCAGGTTTATTTAGCAGCAACTGTTGGGCCACTGTCTGGTCAGAGTAATCATTTTAATCATCCTGATAGCTGCATTCAGAGAAACACTTTGGTTTTAGAGATCAGTACTGATCATTAAAAAAAAGATAAAATGATAGGGCTGGTTCTTACCCATCCTCACTCTGTGGCTGCCTCCTGCCTCCAAAGGGAAGCTGCCACAGGGTGACAAAGAGAATAATTTAATTAAGTGATTGTTTGGTCTTCACAATGCTGAGTGGCCAATTAGACCAATCATCTCAGCAAGCTGACTTTTTTTGTTTAGATATTGTGTGTACACAGAATTAGGCAGGAGCCTTAGAGACAGACATTCATCCATACAGAATGCATAAGGGCTCTTTCAAACAGCCTGTAGTGTAATTTTTGGTTGCAAGAGGGAAAGGAAGGGTAGAAGTATTAATTAAATGACTACTATCTCCCAGATATTATGTGAAGCTCAAAAGAAAGCTGAGTTCTTGTCTGTAACCTAAACAATTTTAACTGTTTCCTTCTGATTATGAGATTGTGTTTTACCTTTCATCCCCAATGCTTGGCACAGTACATAGTGTATAGGTTTTGGTGTATCATATTATATTTACCTTTGCCCTCTGTAATTTCTGCTTCCCTGATTTTATGTATCCTTTGTAATACCTCAAGAATCAGGCTTGTGAAAGCTCCTTTCAAATGCCCTACTCTTGTTTTAGTTACTTGACCTGACAGAAATTATATCCATATAATTTACTAAACACATATTGTATAATAAATCAGCACCATTCTGATTTTAATATAGAAAGATGTAGCAAAGTTAAACATTGAATCTAACTCTGAATTTCTACAGAGGGCTAATCACACCCTAGGTTTTGTTTCTACATTAGTTGTTGAGAATCAGCTCTAAAATATCTGAACCTTCTTTCCTGTCTTAGTAGATAGAATCCAGTGAAGAGAATTAAATACTTGACTCAGTCCTTATTCATAAGGCCTTGTGAATAATTGTTATCCAGGTTTGGAGATATTTATATTGAAGGTGCAAAGGATTGAGTTGAATGTATGTGGATGCAAGATTTATTTTTAATTAGGATCATAAATTCATAAATGGAAAGGCTGTTAGACTGTTGAATCTAACCTTTCTGATTTTATAGATAAAGAGAGCAAGGTACCAAACAAGGTACCTGACTTGGCCAGGGTCACTCTGCTGATAATTGAGAACAGGATTTGAATTGAGACTTTCCTAGTTCTCAATATACCAAGCTTCCTCAAAACTACTAGTTTCTTTATCACTCTTTCTCTTAAAATGAAATGTGTTAGGATTACTAAGTGAGAACTGAGGTTTTCTGGACAATAACAAGGTGAGAATTCAGGTTTTCTGGACAATTACAAGGTGAGAACTCAGGTTGACTTGATAGAGGGGGCAAGCTCATTGGCTGGGGTGGTTCTTCCCAGAAGCCCTTGCATTATCCCACGCCCATTCTCTGGGAGAATAAAAGAGGACTCTCAGAGATAGAAGAAGACTCTCTGCATTACATCAGGCCTGACGGAGCTCTCTGCAGGAAGGGAAGTCACTTCTAAGGACAAGAGTTAACAGCAACTGCCTGGAGACAACGGTTCACTACAGGAAGAAGAATCTGACGGAGAGATTTGAGTAGACACAGCAGATCTCTTCCCAGAGAGCGATCCAGCAGCTTCTAGAGACGACAGCTCGTTACAGAAATGCATGCAAAATTTCCATTCATTAGCTATTCCCATTAGTCAGGTTTTGGTTAACTTGTAAATCCACTCTTGAAGTTCAATAAACCTGGGTTTAAGACTTGCCTGGGACACTCACTGACTGTAGGCTTCTGACCAAGTCACTTGACCTTTCAATACTACAGATAGCTTCCTAAGGTTACAAATTACAGAGAAGGGACCAAATAGCATTGGCAAAGGGAGCTTATTCAGTCCTGAATTCCACATAAAAATAAAATGACGACTTTAGTTCCTATGCAAAGCCTTATCTTATTATAGCAATTTAAGTTTTTCAAATTGCTATCTCCTTTAATCCCTCCTGCAACCCCATATTATTATGCCCATGTTACAGATAAGGAAAATGAGCTTCTGAGAAGTGACACAGTGATTGGCCCAACATTAAACAACCCTGTAAGTGTCCCAGGACTTTTAGATAAGGAAATAGTATTCTAACTTCAATTCTATCTCTATTTCTTTATCACACAGAGAATCTGAATACCATTCAGGTCCTTTACTTACTTTGCACTTCCATAAGAAACATGGTTAGAATCCAATGGCCAGTGGTGCTCACAATAGCTTTTTTCCCCCTTCTCATTTCTGTCTCCAGGTAGCCTCTCTTATGCCTTATGTCTTAGATTAATCATTTTCCTTCTCTAGGCTACAGCTTAATCAAATGAAAGGATTCTATTTGCTGCTACATCTTTGAATTATGTCCTATATAAACAGGATCTTGGCTATCACTTCAAAGAAAGCCAGACACTGTAGATCCATTTTGAAGCCCATCTTGGCAGTGGTGGTCACTTGTCATATAAGATCATTTGAATTGGCATGTAATTAATGATTTTTTCCAGGTGTATTTTTGGTCATTGATCAACTTTATGAAGAGGGAAACTTTCAATAGGCAAATTCCAGAAAGAAATTCAAAATACTGCCTCTTTGAAGTATTAGTGATTAATAAAAGCATCCATTCTTGAGAATAGGCACAGAATCAGGCTGAGAAGGATACAAAGTGATTTAAGAGGCAGGTGAGGAAGATGCTAGAGGACTTAAAAAGATTTTTATTTAACTTTTCAATAACTTCATAAAGTGAATGGATTTAAAATATTGTTTACTACAGTGACTCATTTTAAAATGTGTTTTAAGCAAGTTAAGTCCAAAGGAAATAAGCAGAGAGTGGTAGAGATTTCAAAGGACCCCACTAAAGATTATGAAGTTAATTAGCCTTCTCCCAGTCAATACATTCAACTTAGTTGTGGGTTAGAATCGAAAGCAACTATGCTACTGGGAAACGTATAAAAATTGGCCACAAGATAAATTCACACTGACCTCATTCTTAAGCCAGTCCACAAAGAATCAGCTAAGTGGCTTAAATAAATGATAGGGGTGATAATTTCCATAGCTATTAGCAGAGAAGATTTGGGTCTGAGCATAATTAACAAATGTGCCTGCTAGGAGACAATTTGGAAGTATTGTTGTTATGCTTTAGACTGTAGGGTTTGGGATTTTTTTTTTTAATTCAGACAGTTTGTTTTTCAACCTGAGGAGATGAAGCAGCTGGGTTAGAAGCAGACCCTGCCAAATGCAGACAATAAATAAGAGTAAAGTCCCAAAGGGGCATCAGATGGGTGCAAGAGTTTTGGCAAGGCTTTAGGTGGCATTTATAGAGCAATGCAGATGGTTAGTTAGTATTTAGTGAACAAACAATTTCCATATTGCTTTGTTCTCTAATTGTTTCTAGAGCATATATCTTTTTAAAACATCTTTATTTGATTTTTCCCCCATATAATCCCAATAAATCACATTTCCATAGTTCCTTCTCATAGTTACATGTCCATTAAATGTCAGAAGTAGGTTTTGGATTCAGGTCTTCCTGACTCCAATAATAACAAATAAAGATAAAATGAATTTTCCAATAAAGGTAAAATAAATACAGGGTAAATTCTTTGTATCCAGATTACTGGCAGATTAGGGAAAATAACAAAAATCATCATATAAAAAACTAAAATGAATTTTGGAATTAACAAGGAATTCTAAAAGATGAAAGGAGCATGTTCTGAGTGTGGGGTAGAACCAGCAAACAGGAATGGATTCTCATAACACTTCAAAAACATAATAGTTGTAAGAATAGAAGGAAGAAGATTTTAGGCCCTGTAACCAAAACATGGGATGCTCTGAATATCTGTAATTGTCTTTGGTTTAGGATTTCATATAGAAGAGAGTTTTTTCTATCCATTGTATAGTAAAATTATTAAAAGTAACTTATTCAGGATTATAAAATGCTGTCAGAATTTGAATTGGAAGGTGCCTTGGATAAAAACAAAATAAAACAACAACAACAACAACAACAACAAAAAAAAAAAAAAAAAAAAAAAAAAAAAAAAACAAAGGGAAATGATTAGAAAAGCAAGAGAATGATTTTGTCTTTTTTTATGATTGATCCCCAGTCCCAAAGGATATAGGGAGCTTGTAGAAGAAGTAAGTGGAGCTCTGCTTCAAACAAAAACAAAAAACAAAGATGTGTTTGGAACAGGGAGTCCAAATGCACCATCTTCCCAAAGGTGCTCTTCACCCCAGGTGTCTTTCAGATAGATAGGCTTCCTTTACTGCCTAGAACAGATTTTATATTGTTTTGATCTCATTAACTGTTCATGCTGTGAAACCAACTAAGGTTTGTAGAAACCATCTGGGTTTTCTTCTACATCTCCTGTATCATCCACTAAATTGTCAGGAAAGTTTTGATGACAGAATTCTGAGAACTTATAATGTTACCACCCGAAAGAATATATATTGATTTTTATTTCTATCTTAGAAGCATACCCCATTGACCCTTAGATATATTATCTTTGTTTTGTGGGCTAAACCTTTTTTAGATGGCATGCCTGGCCAGAGAATAAATAGAATTTCAGAGGTTCACTTTTCTCATTTAAAAAGGTCATTTTCTTTCCCCATTACTGTCTCTGAAACCCAGGGGAACATCTCACATAGAGGAAACTCTTGTAGCAGGAGATAAAGATGGAGATAGGAATCGCCCTAGAAGGTAGCTGAGCTCCCCAGGTCCTGTTCTTGGAGATAGAGGGAATGTGGAACTCTTTTGTGAAAGTCTTTACCAAATTAAAAACAAAACAAAACAAAAACAAACAAACAAACAAAACATTGATAACTAGAGCCTGTGAACTGACATTACTAGGAAAAGGAAGAGACTGGGTACATGAAAAATACCAAAGTTAGAATTCAAATCTCTTAAATTACATTGAAAATATGACCTAAACTCCCCCAAATTTCATTTTATATTAACTTATCTGCAGAAATTCTCCAAGAACTTGTTGAAGAAAATTTGAAATGCAGATACCCCATAAAGGAAAAGGAAGCAGAGGGATTACATTTATTAACTCATTTGAAGTGGAGGCAGCTGGTGGAAAGGCAGGATCTTTAGTTGGCTTAGGACCAAATTCCTGCTTCTCACTCTAGAGACCCTTCTACAAAAAGACTCCAGAATACTCATCATTTTTATTCCAGGGGACATGCTACTTCTTTTAATCATATCACAAAATAATACTGTAGTATACACTTGCTGCTGTATTCAGCTGATAAAACTCTTGCTTTGCTCCCTCACTTTGGGATTGTTTTTCTGTACCTGAAAAAGGTCTATTTCTATCTTCACTTTGGAGCTTCCTTTGACCTCCTTCTAGTTTTGTAAGATGATAGATTTAGAAGGGATATTACATGGTATATAGTCCACCCTCTTATTATAGAGATGAGTAAATAGACATCAAGAAAACTTGCCCAAGCTCACATAGTTAATTATTGGTAGAGGTGATTTTTTTTTTTAATCCATGACTTTTGCTTCCAAATCTAGCACTCTTTCCAAGGAGGTCCCTGCTCCCCTTACAGAAGAAGTGTCTAATTCACTGACTTCTAGCTGTTAGTTCCACCATACTCTATCAAGTTGGCTTCATGTAAGTTATCCAAAATTGACCCTTAAGAAAACACTTAACCTTCTTCAAGTGTAAGTGAGAGTGTTGAATTAGATGATTATTTCCTATAAAGGACAAGAGTTTTATGAGAGAAAAAAAAAGCCAATGCTGGTGATATATTTCTACATATAGCACTAAATATCAAGCGATATTGAAAATATTGAATACATGTACAATTTGGCAATATGGAAATGAGTCTCATTTCTTCTCATTTGTTCATAATTTCTCTCTAAGAGTAAACTTCAATTTTGTATTATAGAATTATAAACTTTATGGAGCCACTAGGTGGTGTAGTGGGTAAAGCACTGGTCCTGGAGTTTGGAAGACTTGTGTTCAAATATAGCATTATGAGTCTGGGCAAGTCATTAAACTACTGCTTGTTTCAATTTCTTCATCTGTAAAATGGGAAAATAATAACACCTACCTTCCAGTATTGTTGCAGAGATCAAATGAGATGTTAATTTTAAAGTACTTAAATTGTTGCCAGGTGCATAAAAAGTATAGAAAAAGAAATTAATTTAGACTATTCACTGTAAGTTTAGATATAGCATCAAAAGCTTAAATACATTGGCCACATAATGAGGAGATGGAACTTATTGGGAAAGGCTCTGATGTTGGGAAAGGTTGAAGGAAAAAGGAAAAAGGGATGGGCAAGGATGAGATGGATAGAATCATAGAAGCAATGAGACTGAACTTATATAGACTTCAAGCCATAGTGGAGGTTAAAAGGCCTTGACATACTATGACATGGGATCATGAAGAATTGGTCTTGACTGAATAAACAACAAAAATATAAATTCTAGCTATTATTGTTATTGCTGCTGCTACTGCTACTACAATCCCCATAATCCAGACCAACATTTATTCAATTCAGACACTTGAAGGACATTAGTAAGATGATGGGGATAGAAGGACAAAAATAGAAAAGCCCTATCAGGGAGTTTACTGTCTCCTGCAGATGCAACTTCTAAGCAATCTTGGCCATTTACTAATCATTTTCATCTCATGAAGCATTCTACTTATCATATCTCATTCCTTAAAAGTCCCTTATTTAGTAAGTAGTAACCAAAACCTATAGAGACAAATGGCAAGTCATAACCTGTCATTAGCAATGTGGATTCTGGCATGTTAGGACATCCAAAGTTACCCATTTTATATCCTGATTCTCAACCTTTTCTCATCATGGATCTCTTTGCAATCTGTTAAAGCATATAAGCTCCTTCTCAGAATAATATTATTAAATATATAAAGTTCATAGGATTTAAGGAAGGCAAGTATACTAGAAAATAAAGATGTATTTTTTGCCCATCCAAATTCATGGACTCCATCTTTAAGAACCCCTGTCTCAGAAATAAATATCTATTTGCTTTTTGGAATCTTTTCAATTACAATTTAAACCTCAAGATTTCCAGAAGATACCTTCTTGTTTTTGTAGAGCCATAGAACCCCAGATTTAGAAGGGAACTCAGGTGTTAGCTGACTTAGCTCACATATTTATCCTAAAATGTCCCAAGAATATACCATCAAACCTCTTCTGAAATAGCACCAATATCTCAATATGTTTAAGTTAATATTATCCACATTTAAATCAATATAATTTTGAGGGAATTTTTCTTATATAAATCTTATCTGTCTCTCTGAAACTGATATGCATTGTACCTAGTTCTGCCCTCTAATCTGGAAAGCAAATTTAAATTGTTTTGGATTTCTAGGGTTTCTAAAAATATCAGACATAACAGCGTGAAAGGGAATTCTTGGCTTTATATCCACCTTTTTTGATGACATAATAATATCTCCTTCATGCCATCACAGGATGATATATTTTATCCACAAGGGACTTTAGAGGTCATCTAGTGCTACTCCTTCATTTTACTGATACAGAACTTGAGGTTCAAACAGATACAGTGACATGCCCAAGATCATACACCTAAAGCTATGGACAAATCATTGGGAAATCCCATAAATATTATTGAAACAGCCTTGGTCTTCACATGTCATCAGTCCCCTGTCTCCTTCTGCTTAGACCATCTGACTGGAGGGCAGGACTATGAGTTCCAAAACCTCCATTTAAGAAGAAGGCTCAGTCCCATCTTTTCTCCATTTCCCACTAGCTGATCTACTTTTGAACTTCTTTGGGTTTCTCCACCCTGTCTGCCGGCTGAGTATCTTCTCATTCCTTTTCAAGGCTTTTTTTGTGCATTGTCTTTCCCCCAGAGGGCAGGGATTGTCTTTCTTTTTATTTGAATTTGTTTCCCCAACAGTTAGTATAGTGCCTGATATTTAGTAGGTACTTGAAAAAAACAAAAAACCTTATTGATTAACATAATGATATAAATCAAAATGTTACTGAGCTGATTTCTCACATAGTAAAATTTGCCATTTTCCTATATACTCATATTCTTTTTTTTTTTTTTTTTTTTTTTTTTTATTTTATTATATATATATATATATTTTATAATATTATCCCTTGTATTCATTTTTCCAATTTACCCCCCCCTCCCTCTATTCCCTCCCCCCGACGACAGGCAATACCATACATTTTACATGTGCTACAATATAGTCTAGGTACAATACATGTGTGCGAATATCATTTTCTTGTTGCACAATAAACATTAGAATCCGAAGGTACATGCAACCTGGGCAGACAGATATTAGTGCTAACAATTTTCATTCCCCTCCCAGTGTTTCTTCTCTGGGTGCAGCTACCTCTGTCCATCATTGATCAACTGGAAGTGAGTTGGATCTTCTTTATGTTGAAGATTTCCACTTCCATCAGAATACATCCTCATACAGTATTGTTGTTGAAGTGTACAGTGATCTTCTGGTTCTGCTCATTTCACTCAGCATCAGTTGATGTAAGTCTCTCCAACCCTCTCTGTATTCCTCCTGCTGGTCATTTCTTACCGAGCAATAATATTCCATAACCTTCATACACCACAATTTACCCAACCATTCTCCAACTGATGGACATCCATTCATCCTCCAGTTTCTAGCTACAACAAAAAGAGCTGCCACAAACATCCTGGCACATATATGTCTCTTTCCGCTCTTTAGTATTTCTTTGGGATATAATCCCAGTAGTAGCGCTGCTGGGTCAAAGGGTATGCACAGTTTGACAACCCCTTGGGCATAATTCCAGATTGCTCTCCAGAATGGCTGGACTCCTTCACAACTCCACCAGCAATGTATCAGTGTCCCAGTTTCCCCACATCCCCTCCAACATTTGTCATTATATATACTCATATTCTATGATTATTTTATATTATGCTGATAGTCTTATATTATTTGCCATAGTAGTTATTCTTAATTGTACCACATTCCCTACTAGATTATTGAAGACCTTGTACAATAGTCTGCACACAGTAAGTACTGAATAAATGCTTGTTGAATTAAATTGAATTCTCACTAAAAGCATGCAGGCCATGCTGTAGTATATTTAGAGAGTCAGTCCTCAAATTACAAATGAATTTTGTTCTGAAAGTATTTATTTTTATTTTTATAAATTGTTTGTTGGGGACTTGAAATGCATTTTCCCATAGGAGCCATGTTCTAAATGGTGGTTAGGCTCCCACTCTAATCCACAAAACCTCATTTAACCTTATAATACAGCTGGCATACTTTATATTTGTAATGAAAACAAGGAGAAAATAATATTGCTGCAATTTTAATAATTAAAAACTGAAAATAAAATTTGAATACTAAATAGTTTTTAATTTATCTTGAACACTGGTGCTTTGGGAAAAGCAGGTTTAATTAGAAGGGAATGAGTAGGTAAATGGAAATGCATTTTTGGAGATATTTATTAAGTGCCTAGTATGTCCAAGGCTCTGTGGTAGGTGCTGTGAGAGTATAAACAAATAAACAGACATAATTTCTGCCTTCATATAACTTATAGTCTAATAGAGGATCTAATGCACAAATAATTAAGGTAATAGAGTACAAAATGCATTGAGAAAGATTCAAAATATTGTGGGAAACAATTGGAAGTTTTGTTTGGGTAGAGGTGAGTCTCCTTATAGCGGTGAATCTCAGGAAATTCTCAAGTGTTTTTTTTTTTTTTTGTTGTTGTTGTTGTTTTCCTTTTCCCATTTAAGAAACTGATAGAACAAGATTCTAATTATCACAAATTTTCCTTTAAAGATTGTCATTTCCTCCCCTCCCCCTTTGATAGAGATATATTGCTAAATCTGCTTGACAAATAGAACTTTTGCAACAAAAAAAGAGAGAGGAGAAAGAGAGAGAAGGGAAATTTGTCTTTAGGTAACCGTTTTAGAAGTTAGAAGATCATAGACTTAGAGGACCAAGTTAGAAGAGATATTGGAGGTCATATAGTCTAACCTCCTCACTTTATAGTTGAGTAAAATGAGGCCCAGAAGGTCAGAAACAGAGAGCTAGGAATTAAACTGAAGCCTTCAGATTTCATTTCCAACTCAGTTTCTAAGCACCAAATGTTTTTGTTTGTTTGTTTGTTTGTTTTGGTTTTTTTAGGAATAAGTTAAAGATATCCTATGTGAGTCTGTGTCAGCAAGATTGCCTGAGGTAGAACAAATGGAGCTTGGAGTGCAGAAAAAACAAGAAGGAAAGAGGGGGACTGGTGATTGTGTATGACCCTAGATAAATATTCCTAAACTTTTTGGATGCCATGGACCCCTTGGGCAGTCTGGAGGAGTCTATGAAGCTCTTCTCTGATGGTATTTTAAAATGCAAAAAAGATAGAATTATAAAAGAAACCAATTATAGTGAAAAGTCATATATCTAATATATACATATATACATTGAATATATATGGTATGTATATTGTATGTTTAGTGTGTGTATATATATATATATATATATATATATATATATATATATATATATATATATACATATATATAGTGCATGTACGTATGTATGTGTATGATGATTTTTTCCCCCAGTTCATGGACATTCCTAGGTTAAGAATTTCTATTCTAAGGAAGAAAAAGGAGAATTAGAGGAAAGAAATGTCTAGACTGGTACCAGAGAAATGTTGGCCTAGAGCAACTTAGGTGCTATCTAAAGAGATAAAGGAGTTTTAGTGTAAGAAATGATGATGAAGGTACATAAGCATTTGTGATATACACTTTTAACTCAGGGACTTCTTATCTAGGTGGCTTAGTGGATAGCTTTTAGGGCTTATGTCAGGAAGAGCTAAGTTTAAATCTTGCCTTACTAGCTGTAGACAAGTCACATAAACTTTCTATGCCCCAATTTCTTCCTCTGTCAAATGGAAATAATAATAATTATAATAATCTCTATCTTGTAGGGTTATTATGAAATTCAATGAGAATATCTATCAAGTGTTTTGTCAACCCTTAAGACGATATGGAAATTATAGTTATTATCATTAATTATTATTAATATCATAATGCTATGTTGATTTTTGTTGTTCTTAATTCATTATTTCCATATATATCTTATCTTTACCACTAATAATACTCAACACAAAAGGCAAAGGGATCTTAAATAGAGTCTAGTCCTGTAGACCAGTCTTTTTAATTTCTTTTGGCTTATGAAGGCCAAATAAGCCAGTCAACTGGGAGCAATCTCCTTTTTGCTTAGGTAGGCTGATATTTGGAAAGCAAGAAGAACTAGTTTCCAAAAGCCAGTCAGTGGTTTCTAACATTCTTCCAATATCTACTTAAAGCATGAGATTCACCTCTATATTACAATGACACTTTGGAATAGGACCCTAGTTTTACTGGTGAGGAAATTAAAAACAAAGAAGCCAAAGTGACAGCCAATGTGACATCTAGTTAATAGCAATGGGCACCAAAACTCAAATCTCTCAATTACAGCCCACCCATTTTTTATTCTCTACTAAGCTTGAAAACATTGAGATGTCTCTTCTTCATGATGAACTCTTTCCTTAATCTTTTGAAACTATTTTCAGATTCTTATTGCTTTGCTAAAATTGTTCTTTCAAAGGTTACCAATGATTTTCTAATCACCAGATTTAGGGGTCTTTGAAACTTTATTGTCCTGACCACTCCACAGCATTTGACATTGTTGAGCAAACTTTCTTCTCATTGTTCTGTCTTCCCATGATTCTTGAGATTGCATATTCTTTTTTGTCTTTCTACTCCTTACCTTTCTCTGTCTTCTTGCAGCTTGGTTTCATCTTCTAATGTACTAATAAGAATATTTCCCAACATTCTCTCTTCAGCTTTCTTCCTTCTTCTTTCTAAATTCTCACTCTGGGCTTTCTCATTCAATAATATAGCTCCTCAATAATCACCTTTATGCAAAAAAAAAAAATTCCCCAAACTCTAATTCCAATTCTGGTTTCTTTTCCAGGCCTTATGTCCTATGTGCCTATATCCAGGTAGGCAACAAACATTTATTTATTATAATGTGCAAGCCACTTTCTAAGCTGGGAGATACAAATATATGCAAAAAAGACAGCCCCTGGCCTTGATGAGTTTACCTTCTAATCAGCAGAGACAATACATAAAAGGGAACTGTGTAGGAGGTAAAGAAAAAAATGCTTTTATATGAACCAAAGTCAACTACTAATTAGCTTCTATAAATACCCTCTTCTTTACTGCTTTTATACTTTGCTCATACTATTTCCTATCCCTGAAATCTCTCTATTCAATTGTATCTTCCCTACCTATTGTATTTCTCTTTATTCTTTTTCTTAAATTCACATTTAGTATGAAATCTCCATTTTTTAAAACACAGAAATGAATTACTCTGCCCTCACACTTTCTATCCAAAAACAGTTTTGTTTTGTTTTTTAGAAAAGTGGAGTAATGCTGAAATTTAATTGCAATTTCCTCTTGTTTTATAATCAGGTATATTGTTGAGAAAGCTCTTCACCTCAAGAAGGTAAAGTCAGGATAGCCACATAACTGTAGTGAGGAGTCAGTAAACTGGTGTCATAAGAGCATCAACAGCACTTACTTTAGTTCACTTCTTTAAGGCAGTGATAATGACCAAGAGACAAACAGAAAAGAGGGTGCCCTTTAATCATATGACTTGTCAAATTTAATCTAGCCACTCTTAGAATTATAACTGTGAATTGAAGTATTGAGAAACTTGCTTTATTTGAAAGATGTCAGAGGCATGTTTCACCTTGCAACCCAATTCTAGATGATAAAACAAGATGCACCTGTAAATATTTGATTGGGGTGATGATCCTCAAATCATTGCCATTTTTGTGTAATGAGGAAAAGTACCCAAATGTGACAAATTTTTTGCTCTGTTCTCTGTTCCTCCCTTTTCCTGCCTGCTCCTTCTTCTCTCTCTCTCTTTTTCCCTCTCCCCCCTCCTCCTTCCTTCTCTCTGTTTCTTTCTCTCTCTGTGTGTCTGTCTCTCTCTTGCTCCTGCTTCTCTTCTTGTTCTCCTTTCTTAAACACACACACACACACACACACACACACACACACACACACACACACATTGATTTCTTATTACTGAAATGCTTTGGGTAAATGGCCTCGATATGCATATAATAATCAAATGTCAAATGTGGTATTTGAACCCAATTCTCTCCTATATCATACTTCCTTTTATGAACTATGCATCTCTGCCAGCATCTAGCAGCAGGCTCTCAACATTGAAGATGTTTAATAGATATTTGTTGAGCTATTCTTGAATTGAATCATGAAAAGGAGTTACTAGTGAACTCTAATGAGTTTTGGTGTTTTGATGACAGATCTAAACTTTTTCCTGTATGTTCTCTCTTAGGAAATTGCAACCATGTTAGATGAAAAGTACTAGAGACTGACCAATGGAAATATATGCATCATTTGTAATTTAATTAGGAATTCTTCACTGGAAAGAGTGGTGCTGGAGAGTCATTTCTGCTCCCTGTGAAGCCTGTTCAATGGGCAGCTGGAGAGCCATGCATTATTATTAATAACATTGAAGCTCAGATCACTGTCTTCCAACAGGGAGAAATTTAATTCACTTAAAATTACACTGCTGATACAGTGGGTCAGGGGAAGGAAGGGACAGTTATATGACCATTTTTTGATTTATTCTCAACCTTGTCTAATTTTTCTCCATAGCTTAGACTAAAGCTAATTTGCATTCTATGTTTTGCCTAAAGTCTTCTGGTATAGCCAATAGCGGTACCATTTAAAGATCGGAGTTAATGGCATTCAAGAGAATGGAGAATGGAGAAATGGTGGTGGGGGTGGAAGAGTTTTGCCTTTTCTATAACCATGAAGGTCCCCCTCCACAAGGAAAAATGTACTAGAGACTTAAGACCATAGTTCATTGCTCAAATTAGAACAAGACTGGTTGTGTATGAATGAACTAAGATGAACAAGGAAACAAACTAGATAATCTAAGATGAAGAGAGGAACTTTGATCAGAGTATAATTAAACTTCACTAGATTGTCTAAGCTCTCTTACTTGATATCCTGTGAGTATGCAATAGGGCTCCACTTCCTGAATTCTCATTTAAAGATTCTTCTCTTTGAATTAATTATTGAAAGTTTACACAGCCTGGCTTTCAAGACTTTCTATAATTTACACCAAATCTATATATTTGTCACCTTCTTTATCATGATTCCACAAGATATAATGTCTGTTATGCTGACCTTTGTACCTTCACCCTAATATATAAGTTCTTAACCTTTTTTGTTTCCTTTATTATTCTGGTAAAGTCTATAGACTTTGTATAACAATTTAGTACTTTTTTAAAAATTGAAAGATTCATTAGTTGAATAGGTCAGGTGGTATACATGTATATATATATATATATATACACACAAATACACACATATATTGTGTGTGTGTGTGTGTGCACATATGTGGGTATACACATACATATACAAATGAATCTAGTAGGCTCCTGTTTGCACGAGGACCCCTGCATAGGGATAGGGACCAACTACTGATTAAAAACAAACACACAAAAGTGAGGGAAATTGGACACTGGTATGAAAGAAATTGACTTTAGACCAACATCTCTTACCTCATACCAAAATAAATCCAAATTAAATGACTGAGATATAAAAGGTCACATCATAAAAAAAAATTAGAAAAATGGGGGAAATAACTTGCAAGATCTGTGGATAGAAGAAAAGCTCATGATCAGGCAAAGACAAAGAGGATCACAGAAGATAAAATGGATGATTGTGGTTACATAAAATTGAAATGATTTGCACAAACAAATCCAATAAAAGTAAGATTAAAAGGGAAGGAGTTAACTAGGAAAAATCTTTGTAGCAAGTTTCTCTGATAAAGGACTCATTTCCAAAATATAAAGGAAACTGATTCAAATTTATGTGAAAAAGAGTTATTCCCCAATTGATAATTAGCTTAAAGATATAAATAGGCAGTTCTCAAAAGAAGAAACCCAGGGTATCTATTGCCATATTTTTTAGTGCTCCAAATCAACGGCAATTAGAGAAATGCAAATTACAGTAATTTGGCAAAGATGACAAAAATGGAAAATGACAAATGTTGGAGGGGCTATGGGAAAACAGGCACTTTGATGCTCTGTTGGTAGGCCTGTAAATGAGCACAACCATTCTGAAATGCAATTTAAAATTATGCATAAAATAATTAGCAATATAGCTCATTTTGCACAGCTATAATCCTGCTAGTCTTCTCAGCAGAGATGAAAGAAAGATGAAAAGGTCCTAGGTGCATACAAAATATTTATATCAGTTTTTTTTTGTGTGATGGCTAGTAAAATCTTGGAAACTAAAGGGTGCCTATCTGCTGAGAAACATCTTGAACAAATTATAGTTTATAAATGTGATGGAGTAATACTGAGCTGTAAGAAATGAGTATTGATAGTATCAAGGAGACACATAAAGATTAGTATGAACTGATGAAGAGAGAAGTAAGCTGTACCAGAAGACCAATTTGTACAATACCATCAGTATTACAGAGTAATTAATTTTACTGATAAAATATGAAAACTGATAAAGAACAAAATGAATAAAATAGTTTTTCACTAGCAGTATAACAAGGGAAAAAAAACTTTGAAAGCTAATTTTTTCAACAACTTTTGAAATCTATGAGTATGATCAACATAAGTGCCATTCATGATTCCAAATGACTAATGAAGAAGCATGTTATCTGTCTTTTACCAGAGGGGTGGTGGATTCAAGGTATAGACTATGACATATATTTTTAATTTTTTTTAATTTTTTATTAAAGCTTTTTATTTTTCAAAACATATGCATAGATAATTCTGCAACATTAGCCCTTGCAAAACCCCACATTCTAGTCCTTCCCTCACTTCTCCCACCTTCTTTCCCTAAATGGTAAGTAGTCCTATATATATATATATACATATATATATATATATATATATATATGTATATATATATATATTAAACATGGTAGAAATATATGTTAAATCCAATAAATAAATGCATATATATTTATACAATTATCTTGCTGCACAGGAAAAATAAAATCAAACCAGAAGAGAAAATGATGAAGAAAAAAAATGCAAGCAAAGAACAAAAAAAGAGTGAGAATGCTATGTTGTGAACCACACTCAGTTCCCACAATCCTCTCTTTGGGTGCAGATGGCTCTCTTTATCACAAGACCATTGGAAACGGTCTGAATCCTCATTTTTGAAGGGAGCCACATCCATCCATCGTATAATCTTGTTGCTGTGTACTATGATCTCCTGTTTCTGCTCATTTCACTTAGCATCAGTTCATGCAAGTTTTTCCAGGCCTCTCTGAAATCATTCTACTGATTGTTTCTTATAGAACAATAATATTGCATAACATTTATGTGCCATAACTTATTCAGCCGTTCTCTAACTGATGGACATCCACTCAGTTTCTAGTTTCTAGCCACTATAAAAATGCCACAAACACTTTTGCCACGAACATTTTTGCACATTTGTGACCCTTTCCTTCCTTTAAGATCTCTTTGGAATATGAGCCCAATAGAAATATTACTGGGTCAAAAGATATGCACGGTTTGATAACTCTTTGGGCATAGTTTCAAATAGCTCTCCAGAATGGTTAGATCTATTGTGACATATATTTTAAAAAAACATAGCCAATGAAGGATTTTTTTTTTGCTTTCTTGTGCATATTTTTACAAGGAATTTTCTTTATCTTCTTTTTTTGCCCAATGGTGTTAGGACATAAAATATATTTATTATATGAAAAAAAACTTTAAAAAATATAAACTGAAAGTTCAGTGAGAAATTCACAGTATTATAAAGGAAATCAATTATATTGAAACAGATATTAAACTGTTTTTTAAATAAATTTGCACATTTGTGGTTTAGAACCTTGCCCCTCACATTTTACCACACTCCCTGAATGTTTTCCTTTGTTTCCCATGTGTTTTAATGCTTTGCATCCTTTAGGGAAAGCCTTGATTTATAGGATCATAGAGCTGGGAGGGATCTGAGAGGTTATCTGATGTATCCTTTCATTTTTCCATATGACAGAACTGAGATCCAAAAAGTTTAAATGATCTCAAAAAACTCACAGAAGTAATAAGTAGCAGTAGTAAGATTCAAAAACAGTCTGTTAACTCTAAATCCAGCAATCTTTCCACACTACCCTACTACTTTCCCCAAATCCTTCAATCTTTTTTGTTCTCCATCTTTTAATTCCTATGAATATGCATCACTTTATTATTTTGTCCCCCTTCATTCAATCAATAAGTATTTGTTCATTTTCCTACTCTATTACAGGCAGTGAGCTAGGTGCTAAGGGACAGAAGCACCAAAAATTGAACAACCCCTTTCTTCAAAGAATTTACTTTCTACAAGAATGGAAATATGTCAATAAATCAACCAATGAACAAACCAACATTATTCATTATGTGTCTGCTGTGTGCAGTACTAGAAATAAAGACAAAAAAAGAAATAATCCCAGTATTTAAGGAAATAATTCCTTGGGAGAAACAACATCTACTTATGCAGAGGGGCAACATAGTCAACAGTTGACTCATTAAATTATTGTTATGGTCTGAAGCTCTTAAGGAATGTTGATGCTCTAGATTAGAAATGGAAATATCTAGCCCACTGTTAGTATCAGACCAGTGAAATTATTTGCATAATCAAACTGTAGACAATGATGAGCTGAAAGCTAAGTACAACAACCTCCCACTGCTTGAGTTTGATAAGTTGATAATTTTGTGTGGCCTGTGAATGATGTTATAAATATCCAAATGGCTCTTGGCAAAAAAAAAAAAAAAAAAAAAAAAGGTTCTCCAGGCCTAGACTGGGGGACAAACAACTGATAGTCTTTATGTGAGAAAAAAACTCCCTAGTGATGTACTTTCTAAAATGATGATGGACTGCCTTGGGATGTGGTAGTCTTTCTCATTAAAGGTCTTCAGGTATAGACTGGAAGAACATTTGGTGGGTCTGATGGAAAGAAGATTATCATTTCACTCTAGATGAGCATATGGCCTCTGGAATCTTTTCCAAATCTCACATTCTATGATTCTGAGACTTGCTCTAATATATCGGTATCTTAGCAAAGAATTAAGAAAAGTTCTAATAGCAAGAGGATACTAAGTTCTGCCATTCCTAGCTATGTTGGTGAGTCATTTAAGTGTCATTTTCCTTCTTTATCAAAGAAAATGGACTGGGTCATTCCTAGGGTCCTTTCTAGCTCTAAAACTCAATGATGCTATGAAATTCCACTCAAGAGAAAAATCTCCTATATAAGATATGAACTGATGAAGAGGAAAGTAATCTCTACCACAATTTGTATGTTTGTTTAATTTGTATAAAAATATCGATGTTAAAGATGAAAATAAAATAAAAAACTTTGCAGATGAAAGGGAATTTTTGACCCCAAATTTTCTGTGATCAGTTTAATAAACTCAATACATTCCCCAGTTCAGGAGAAAGATGTCAGTAGGTATGAAAGAACAGATTGAGAACAGGAGGTTCAAGGAATGGATAGAAAAGATTCTGGGTTCTAGCCTATGCATGGCTGCCAATGAATTGTGATATCTAAGACAAGCAGTTTACGGGAGACTGTTTTCTTCCTTTATAAAATGAGGCCTTATATTAAGTGATCTTTGAAGTTCCCTTTAAACTTATCTTCATTAAGTCTAAGGCAGTTCAAGTTATGATAGACTAACAAAAATGCCAGGATCTCCCTCCCTAGGAACTTCATTTGGCAATGATTTTAGCAGTTACTGTGGGCAGACAGTAGTATGCAGAGAATAAGGAAACCATACAAAGCCAAACTAAATTACCATAATTTTTCCTGACACATTTAAACAAGGGTTGTCCAATGAATGAATATCTCAATGATTACATCGTATAAGAATTTCCCTTAAGTTTGGTAGTGAAGTTTGATTTATTTTTCTTTATAGCATTATCTATTGTCTTATTCAAATTCTGTCAGCAATATTTTGAGGCAATCAGGGCAGGGTTATTATCTCCATTTTTATAGATGAGGAAGCTAAATTTAGGATGATTAAGTCACTTGTTCAATATATTGATCACCAGGCAGAATCACTGTTTTGGGGGCTTTTTCTCCTTATTTCTCTACTACTATCATAGGCTACAGTTAGTGTCAAGAGAAACCAGAATTCTAATGCTGACTCTGATACCTAAAAATTATGTGACTCTGGGCTTCTTGAAACTCAGTTTCCTCATCTACAAAATGAAGGTAGTATTACCTATATTACCATTAATATAGTAATGATATACTAATAATATTACTTCCATCACAGGGTAGCTGTGAGGACCAAATAAGATAATGTCTTAAAGAATTTTTTTTTAATTCTTTATAAATGGATCTTAAAGAACCATAACAATGTTAGCTATTATTGTTTATATGAAACTCATTACAGTGGAATGAGAAAGCAAAGAGACTTTTTTTGTCAGAAGCTTTATTGCTTAATGGATCCTCAAGAACTCTCTTTGTGAATGTATGTACTGATTGATTCTTTTCTCTGCTTTCAGAGTTGTAGGTTCTTGCCCACTGACATGGTTAATGGATCTTTTGATTTGGTTTTAAGCTTTGCTCTTAAGTATGAATCTAGGCAACACAATGACTTTAGATAATAATGTTCTAGCCTTAATTTAAGTGAATGTATGCATCTGTGCACACATATACATGATCATACCTATATATGATATTTTAATGTCATATATAATATATAAAATTATTTTTTCTGATAATAATCTATATTTATAGAGTACTTTGACATTAAATTGAAAAAAAATATTGGCCATGAATGTCAATGAAACTCTTTCCTTTGCATCACAGGAGTTTCATTGCAAGTTTTGGAGATATGCAAGCAAGGATAATTTCCTGACTGTGCATAGCCAGCACAGATAATGGATGAATTATCCTGCCTGCATCTTGGCATGAAGCTGAAACCTCTGAATGTGATGAATAAAAACTGCTGAGGATTATTCTTCATATTAAGGTAGCCCATAGGTTAGGGGGAAGTTTAGATGAAAAAAAAAGAAAATTTTAATGAGAAAGTTGCAATAACAAACTGCAAGAATTGATATGGTTATTTCAAAGATTTTTAAGCTTGAAAGTTAAAAATTCAGTTATTTCTTGTCTCTAGATTTTGGGGTGATGGACTAATACTGCCATATTTCAGAAATTTGTGATTTCATTCCTCTACCATCTTTTTGTAAACTTCCTCCACTTTAGAAGACCGTTTCATGAGCTATTGAGCTTTAAAAAATTATCACTTCATGGTCAACTTTTTGGCAGTAATCCTCCATAGATTTAGCTAGATTAGATTTATCCTCCAAATACAGCTATTCAGTGCATTAATAGCTTCCTGTAGTCAAAGTTTTCCTTGATTGGTAAAGGCTGCCAAATTGTAATCCACTTTCATAGCCTTTAAAGAAGACACAGTCACTTACCCACCTAGAAGAGACAATGGAGAAGATAAGATGTGAGAGCTGAAATCTAGTAATAATAGTTCCAATATCACTCACTGGCTAGCTCTGCATGTCTCAATCACTATAAAATCAATTTTCTCCATTAGTAATATTTTGCTGGACCTTTTTTGACAACAAAAGAAATTTTAAAATTGTGGAAAAATTGCAACAATTTGATAATTCTCTTCTATCTTTGTTTAAGTGAGAAGATCTATTTTTTTGTAAGTGAGATGAACTTTTTCTCAGGTAAGATAACTTCATATATATGTATATATTTATATATTCATACATATATGTTTTAAGTTTACAACATAGTCTTCCCAAAATAAAGTGTGAAACAGGTAGGATAACAACAATAAAAACAAAAACAGTAATAATGATGATGATGATGATACCTATTTTACAAATGAGGAAACTGAGGTCCTAAAAAGTGACTTGCTCATGTTTTCACTGCTAACAATGGTTAGAATTCAAATTCAGGCCCCTTGACACTAGGGCCAATACTTCTTTGAATTAAACAATTTTGCCTCTGAAAAGTTATTTAAACTTAGAGACCAAACCTATGGAATTAGAAAGGACCTTAGCGATGTTCTAAGGAGACCCTTTTTGCCCAAGAAGTTTTTACATGACACTGAATATATAGGTATATAAAATAGATATATAAATCAAACATTTACTGATAACAATTCACAATAATGATCCCTACACTCAGTTACAGAACCCTATCTGGGCTTGTGACCCATACTTTAAGAAGTTTTGATCTATTGTACTCTGCCCTTCATCTTACAAATGAGGAAAGGTGGAGCACAGTCCCCTTATAACATGGAATGTCAAACAACTAGTTAAGAGCAGAGCTGGGATTAAAAACCAGGCTTCAATTATTAGGATAAGGTTTTTGGCACCATGTTATAAAAAGGATTTAGTTTCTTCTTCATTTAGTATTTTGAATATCACAAGAACAATGGACATTCCAGGGCTCTAAATATAAATCACTCTACATGTTTTGAATCTCATTTTAGTGAGAAATAAAGTTTACAAAGAGATTACACACAGACGGCAGGGTTCTCCTCACCAAAGCCAGTACGGGGTGGAGACCATTATTTGGATAATTTAAGCTTCCCAGCTGCCTTCCTTTGAAAGTGTGACAGCTGAGCCATAAAGCTTAGGGATAGGGACAAGGCAGACATGTTTCTTTTTCCTTATAAATCCTGTCTATTTTCTGAGTCTTTTTAGCTTTCTGCATAGCTAGCTTTTTAAGAGAGGTATGGAGAGATGGTAGTGGGAGAGACTCAGCCAAATATTAATCATTAATATCCTCCAGCCACATATCTTGGCTGAACCTCAGTGGGATCCTTCATCCAGAGAGGCTTCCCTTAGGCAATATTGTAACACAGGCAAAATATTCCCTTTTGGGTCCCTTTTTTCCCCTACCAAAAACTTTACTGATAGGACAAGTTGGAAAGCAAGGGCCAGACCATTGCTTGCTCAGATCAAGCATCTATTCAAAAAGGGGTGCCTGCAAAGTTACCATAATTCAAGTGGAATAGTGAAAGATTAGATGGAGCTGCAGTGATCTGCTAGATACTCTTGATCTAAAAGGGGAAGAGTTTGAATCACAGAAACCAGCTAAGGCAAGAAAGGTTAGGCAGGTAATATAAGCCTGAGCAAGCAAGTCCAAAGCCCAAGATGCAGCAGTAAAAATATGTGTCTTAGAAAACAGGTAATAGGGTGGTGGCTCTGATCCTGGGTGGTGGGGGGGAGGAAAGATTTCTTGATTAGGCATAGTGTAATGATTGTGTTAGCACCCTGGATACCTTAGAATCAGCTAGAGGATAAGCAAAAGTCCTTGATCTTTATTCTTGGTCTTTAGGGGTAGAAGTGAAGGGAATGGACACACAGGATCTCTGTGACTTCTCCTCTTTGTCTCCTGCCCAAAAAGTTTACTCTGGCTCATCTTTCTCCACCCCCTAGTCCTTCCTACAATTCTCTGTATACACTAAATGATTGAACCAGCACAAAATAGTGGGAAGGGCCATTAGTATTGTCCAATCACTAATTAGACTTAAGTGCTCCGTTGTCCAACCTCAGTGCATCAACTCAGTTTCAGCCCTTTACAACATAGGTCACTTTTGGTCCTCTTATCTCAAATTAATGTCAGCAATAGATGAATTCCCCTCTTCTTTTGAAGAATAGAAACAAATGGATTAAGATCCTCTCAAGATAAATACTTCTCCAAATTGGAAAACATAAAGAACAGAAAAAACAGTACAACTTAGCTATTGTTTTGCATCTGCCTTTTTTTTTCCTGCCAGATAAAATTTTGAAAAGACAAAACAAAAATGGCAGAGAACTAAAACTGAAGTTTTATTTTTTAAAAAAAAAGTTTAAAAATGAGCTTAAATCGCAAGAGCTAGTGATTTAACCTAAACATCAGGCCTAAAACACAGCTGGTGTTTAGAGTAACAAAGCAACTTATTGAAAGAAACTAAACTGAGTTGAAAAGCCCCCTTTTCTCCTGACTTTTAGCCCAATTGTCTTTTCTAGTCTTATTTTTTATTAGATTGGGAAAATTTAAGTTCTGTTGCTTGTGGTAATTAAAACCTAATACCACAAACCTCTCCTTTCTTAGGTCACTTCAGACTGTTTTCATTTAGCTTGACTTTTTGAACAAAACAGCATTAGGAGACAGCATTTTGCAGGAGAACATGACAAAGAACTTTAATCTTGAGCTGGATCCAAATGGGCTCTTTTGTGATCCTTGTGGTTTGGAGTTAATGATTTAATTTTGTTTCCTCATCTGTGAAACAGAGATAATAATAGTGCCAAAACCCGCATCACAGATAGTTATAAGGATATACTTTGTATATCTCAAAATGTTATGTAAATATTGTTCAGTTCCTGACTTTTCTCCCTCCTTTCTAACAGTTCCATGCCTGGTTCCAAGTTCTGAAATACCAAATGGGACTAAAAATTGTAATCAGGAAGATTTCCTTTTTAGGACTATCCAGAGTATTTATTTTCCCTAAAATGAATCTATCTCACCTATTGCTGACACATAGCTAATAGAAGAAAGTTTCCAAACCAAAAGGTAGTTGGGTAAAAAAAGTAATCAGTAACTGAAGATATTATGTGGATTAAAGTCATGAGAGTCTCTTCCCTCCTTGATAGTTTTCTATGAACTAGAAGTGGGAATAGGATTGATTATAGGGTTTAAAAGGGGGAAGGTCGAGGGACCTCCTCAAGTGCCTGGAATGCCATGAAACAACTGGGACTTACAATGTCATAGGAGAAAAGAACTCATTTCCTTTGAGAAACTGATTCTACAGGAATGAATATTCAGACTAGTCCCTTTCTGGTCTGCATTGTATGTGACTGTCATGGAAAGATCTATTTTAGAAGCTGAGTTATCCAGGGCACAATTGATCAAGAGAGAATTTGTTCTATGGCCAACCCATTTGTCATTTATGCAGTGCCACTAAGTGGAGGTGAGGAATAATGTAGGAATATTTGTAGAACTGTCCAGACTGCTCACTACTCAGGCACACCAACCACATCACTCACATTAGCAATCTTTTTCTAAGATCCCATCAGATATCTGAATTCTTTGGGATGTTTTCCCAAAGAGCTGATAGTGAAACTCTGGGAATGGACTGAGGATGAAGGACTCAGTAATCTGCATTGTGTCTCTTCCTGTCATTTTAGACATCTTACTATTGATTTAATATAAGTCTGATGGTATTTATTGGATACCAGGGCAGCACAGAGGTTGAACCAGGAATTTAGGAAGATCTGAATTCAAATCTAGATATGGATATTTGCAAGGTGTATGACCTTGGCCAAGTGACTAAAACTCTGTCATCCATTATTATCTGTCTCTGTAAAATGGAGATAGTTATAACACATAGGGCAGTTAGGTGGCACAGTGGATAGAGTGCCAGGCCTTCAGTCAGGAAGACTCATGTTCCAGAATTCAAATCCAGTCTCAGAAACTTTCTAGGCATGTGACCCTGCAACTCTCATTTAATCCTGTTTGCACCAGTTTCCTCATCTGTAACATGAGCTGGAGAAAGAGAGGGCAAACTACTCTAATATCTTTGCCAAGAAAACCCTCACTAAAGTCATGAAGATATGGACATATCTGAAATGACTGAACAGCAGCAACAACAAAATAGTACCTATTTGTTATGAGGAAAAAAACAAAATCATGTTTTAAAAGAGCTTAAGTACTACAAGCACTATAGAAATTCTAGTAGCATTTCCTATATGACCAGCGCTGAGCTATGCAAAAAAGTGTTAAAATTATAAGTCTTTCATTCTCAGAAAGCTTACAATATTGTTTATAAGATCAGAACTGGAATCATAACAACATGAGATGGTAGAGCTGAAGGTAAAAAAAAAAAAAAAGGGAATAATGATTAAGGAAATAATATTTCCACCGCAGTGTCCTGCAGACATAGAGAAAACTGCACGTAATAGTCAATGATTGAGCTCCTAAATTGGCAGTGGAAGCAGGTCAGAATGATGACTGTATAGCTCCAATGAAGGGTGACTAGGAGGGTTATGGTGCTTGACCTTTCCCTTCTAGAAGGTGTTAAATAGTGGAATAGCGGTGGTTTTGACCTTCTGACTTAGAGTTTACATTACCCAGGAGGCTTAATCTGGCTGTCAAGGAAGGGAACCTAAAATCCTTTCCCACTAAAAGTTAAATTGGTTTTCTAGGCACTCTTTTCGAAGGGATTCAAAGAAATCTATTGTTCCATTATTTCGATTGTATTTGACTCTTTATGGCTCCATTTGGGGTGTTCTTGGCAAAGATATTTGTGCTATTTGCTATGTCCTTCTCCAGTTCATTTTATAGAGGAGGAAACTGAAGCAAACAGGGTTAAGTGAAAGTCCCGGGTTTTGGATACTTAATCTAGCTATCAGAGAAGGGGACCTAAGTCCTTCTCCTCTAAAAATTCATTGCCTAAGTTCTCTAAATACTCTTCTCAAAGGGACTCAAAGAAACGCGAAACACAAAAATCTCACCCTGCTTGGCTGGTTGTCATTTCTGTGTGCATAATTCCTTCTTAGTGTCCCAATCCTAGAATTATAGAGATGGCCAGGACATCAGTGGCCATCTATTCTCAAGATCACAGATTTAAAATTGAAATGGATCTTGGAGACCACTATCCAAACCCCTCATTTTACAGAGGTGGGAAGGGAAAAACATGATTGCAGTCTAGTTTGGCTGGAATGTAGAAAATGTGCTTTGCCTCTCTTGAATGCCAATTCTAACCTTTTCAAGTGACTTGTGGTGGAGAAGAGAATCAGATCTTATCTCAAGGAGCAGATCTTGCTCTTGATCATACAACATGCCACACAACTGGTTTTGAGGGTTCCCATGACCAGCAAGAAGGAAGCCCTTAGAGCAATGATGCATCTTGTCACATTTTGAAAAACTGCCAGATGCATTCTTCTACATCATGACTATTGCCTAGATTCAAACTTTTACATTTTACAGATGGTGAAAAGGCTGAGGAGGGCTAAGTGAATTATTAGCCCAAAGTAACGCAGGTAGTAACCACTGTAATATTTTTTCCTTAAATTATTCTTCCCATCTTTTCAATTCATCCTTCATTCTGTTGTTATATTTCTCTTCCTTACATATGGAAATGATAAAATTATCCTCTGCCTAAATCTCAGTGATTGTTCTAGGTACTAACTGAGCAAAGTTGTATATCATAAAATCTAGAGCTGAAAGGAGAGAAATCATCTGGTCCATCCCCTTCAAGTTATAAATTCAAACTTCTTGATATAACATCTAAGGCCCTTCATACACCACCCTCCCTTTCTAATTTTATCTCACATTGTACTAATCTACAAATTCTATGATCCAGTCAAACTAAACTATGTGTAGCCTTGCCTTCCCTTTCCTATCTCCATGTTTTTCTTGCTGTTCTGACTTTCTGAAATGCTTTTCCTTCTTCATCTATTGATTTTCTTGTCATCCCTTAAAGCCCAATTCAAATAGCACCTCCTCCTCCAGAAAAGAATCCCAGGTTCCCTCTTATCAGTAGTTATCTTCCCCCTCCCCAAGAATTCAAATACATCTTCATATGTCACTATACTTAGATCTCTTCCATGTATTTAAATCATTTTCAAATTGTGACAGACTATAAAACTCTAGAAGAGCTGGGATTGTGTGATTCAGAACTTGTTCTGCTGGAGTATTTTGCACAAAATAAGCACTTAATGATTGTTTGTTGATTTTTTTTTCCACTGAAGAAATAAGAACAAAGGGTAGTTTGAACATTATTCCAGTTGGAGAAATTAAAAAACCGAAAGAATTTTATTGTCATTTCCATTGGATAAAAAGTAAAGCAAATGATTTATTAGCAAGAATGTTAAAAAAAAAAAAACAGGGCAGCTAGATGGTACAGTGGATAGAGTACTGAATCTGAAGTCAACAGAATCTGATTTCAAATCTAGCCTCAGACAATTAACACAATAGCTGTGTGACTTTGGACAAGTACTTAATCCCAATTGCCTTGCAAAAAAAAAAAAAACTGTAAAAAAGAAAAATGATGTCACATTATAATTTCAGATTCTGATTTAAAAAAATAGGCTGGCCTTAAATATATGATTCTGTGAGATTTTGTGATCCTTTATAGACTCTTTATATATTCTCCATATGGGGAATCACTGAGCCATTCTAGCCTTTTGATCTTTTAGTTAGCACCATTCTACCTGTTTGGCAAAGGTTTTTGGACCAGTTGTTTTAAGATCAAGAACACCAAGTCCAAGAAAAGTATAGGGGGTTGGAATTGGAAAGTTCATTGCTTTATTTAAGATTCATTTCCACTTCACTCAGACCAGCACCCAAAATACAGATGGAGAGAATGTGCCTTAACAATAGGATGGTGATGTTACAAGCTCCTGAAGTCTTTAGTTTTTCACAGAGATGTCAGAGCCAGGATCTGGGGGCAGGTCAGTTAGACAGTTGCCTTAGACTCAAAACACAGTGATTTAGCAATGAAGAGTATTTTTCAATGTATATGCATTTCATAGCTGTGATTTTTTTTTCAGCAAGAAAAAAACTAAATAATAGAATGCTGGTCTCCATGGGGGCCCAGAAGAACTGATTGCTAACCTATTTCAAAGATAACTGTGTGACCCTGAGAACCTCATTTAATCTTGCCTATCCTTAGTTTTCTCATCTGACAAATGAGGGAATTGAACTCATAAGCTCTGATGTCCCTTCCAGCTCTTAATCTTTGCTCCTAAGACCTATTATCACTCTTGTTTGCATGGTAAATCAGCTCTCTTAAATTTTAGTGAAAAGTAAAAGCCTGTAATGGAGAGTAATCCCACGTGGGATATAGTTTCCAATTTTTTTTTCATGGGTCACATATTCCTTAACTTGTCTCTGATAGAGGCTTTAAAATAGCAAATAGATATTCAATGATTTATTGAATAATTGAAAGCAATCAGCTCACTAAGTCTTCCATGAAGCTAATCATATCACTGATCGAAAACTAAATGCTAGTTTATACTGACTCATTGCTGAAAGAGACATAACTGCAACTCACATTGATGTAACACTTTTTAAGATTTTACTTTCATTTTTATTTGATCCTCAAAAAATTGTGGGAAGTAGGATTTGCAATTATTACTATTTTACATTTGAAGAAATTGAGGCTCACAAAATTTTAATGATTTGTCCAATGACAAACAGCTATTTATTGTCAGGGGCCAGGTTTGAATCCAATCTTCATAATTTTAAACCTAATGATTTCTGTTTTCTACTGGTTCTTAGCCCGAAGGCCCTGTTTTACACATGGGCAAAGAAGGCAGTGTTGTCAGGTTATATTTGAGAGGAGAGCCCTCGGGTAGCCAAAGAACATGTGAAGAATAACCTTTGAAATCAAACTTTACTTACTTCATGGTTTTTTCCCAAATTCATTCTTTCCGATACATAGAATTCTCTTTCCCAGACTCTTTAGCTTTTCAAAATTAAAAAAAAAAAGCTTGCATTTTATTTTATAGGCTAAAATATGCCTATAAAAATGCCTACTATGTCCAGGGCAATTTGACTATCATGTTCTCATCAAGAAAAGTCCTCTACAAGTTTCTTTTCCAAGCTCCCTTATATTTTAATTTGAGAGACTTCATTGAAAGGCAAATCTATGATCTTTTCCATTAGATTCGATAGCATCTGTGGCAGGAGACAGGCAGGTAAACTGAAGATAATGCTGGGAAGCATAGTCACTGAGAAAGAAATAGTCTAGCTTCAATTAAAACTCCAATATTCCAAGAGGTTGGTCACATTGATTGAAAGCCAGTCTAGGTCCCAAATCTCCAAGTCCTTAGATGCCCAAACTGAATGGAGTTAGCCGAGGCCCAGAAGGCCTTATTACCGGAGATCTAGAAGATGCACAAGGATCAATAAAATAAATGAGCTACTCTCACCAGTCAGTCCTAACCAAATCCAAAGGATGTGAAGACAAATGAGCCAGTCTGGGTCACACTAGCTGACCTCTAAGGCAAGTGTTCATTGCTAAATTTCCTGGAAAAGGAAGGCATATAGAAACAAAAAAAGAAAAAAAAAAGTTCTATTTAGTACTGAATTTACCTTTCTGAGAGTACCACTCACTGTTTGGTCATATAGCAGGGCTAATGGCAATTTAGGATAGAATAATATTTACCTAACTTGCCCCTGTCCCTTTATTATACAGAAAAGGAAACTGAGGCACAGAGAGACACAGACTTGGTCCTAAAGTTACTTGCTTGGTGTTACACAGGTGTCTATTAAATACCAGAGCCAGGAATGGAACTGAGATCTACCTGGTTCTATGCTCTTATGACACTATTCTATGCCTCCACTGGAGCCTTGACCCACCTCTTAGAATAATGGAGTTTTAATTGGAGCTGGACCATTTCTTTCTCTGTGAAACTGTCAGGCAGGGACTCTTAGGCTTTGCATGTCTCATGGACCCCTTTACAGTCTGGGGAAGCCAAAAATTTTAAATGCATAATATGAAAGACAAAGGATTATGAAGGAAACCAATTTTATACAAATGCACTTACCAAAATGTTTTAAAACATAAGTTTATGGACCCTGGATTAAGGACCCCTGATGTTCTTTTATAGTTTCTTCAGAGAGCTAAACACATTGGGGTTCATTTGAAGGGTGATAGAGTGAAAAGGAATTTAGAGCTAAAAGGGCCAACAAAATCTAATAGTCCCCTCATTTTATAGGAGAAGTTCCTGATACCCAGATATTAGTGTTTTTTTGTTTTTGTTTTTGTTTTCTGAGGCTGGGGTTAAGTGACTTGCCCAGAGTCACACAGCTAGGAAGTGTTAAGTGTCTGAGATCAGATTTGAACTTGAGTCCTCCTGAATTCAGGGCTGGTGCTCTATTCACTGCGCCACCTAGCTGCCCCCAATCCAGACATTAGAGACTTCCCTAGAGAAGAAAAATGATTTCCTTAGAACCACACAATTTAGTCAACAGTAAGGTAAACTTGAGCCCATTTCCTCTGTGATAATTGCTATTAAGCAGTTAGATTTTGTGCAGTTAGAACTTGATTGGCTTTTCTAAATTCTGAAACTTGTGGGATCATAGCTTTGAATGGAAGGTATCATATTCAAGTTGGGCTCTCACCAGTATCTGATATATTTTATACAAAGTGTAAAAAAAAATTCAGTGATATCAGATGATTTCTATAACCACAAACACTTTTAGAAATACGAGGGTTAGGAAACTGTTCTAATATCTCAAGAAAAATTCAGCAAAAAAGAATGTTTTCTTTGCCTAATTGAGGGTTTGGTTCAAATGCATTTTGCCAACTGCTTTGACAGTAATGGCATTTGTGCATAGGAAATCATTTCTGACAATGGGGGCAGGCTTAAGACAAAATTCCTTTGAAATCTTTTTAAAGGGTTGGAAGATTAGGGAAAGCAACTTTTGAAGAGAGCAATGCACTATCAAGATGGAGCTTTTGTTCTCAACATTTTTATTAAAAAGTAAAATAAACATGTTGGTTCAGGTGGAAGTTCCTGCTGATGAGGTCTTCAATATTGGATGTGGTTAGTAAAAGAATTGATCAAAATTAATCCCTGAGGTAGACAGAGAGAAGGCACTGATAGAGATCACTTTAGTTCTAATGGTTCTGGATAGCCTTACCTTGCCATGCTCCTGTCAGAAATCCCAGTCATGTCCCTGAGGATAAATTTTCCCTATAAAATCTCCTTATGGGCCATCCTATGACAACTACCTTCCTTTGGGTCAGTCTTCCATGGCTTGTCATGGGGTTCCTTTTTCCTAACCCCTCCCCTAACTCCACTATGCTTCTCAATCCTACTTCTTGAACTTAGAGCTAACTAACTCTTTTAGGGTGTTAAGTGTCTTTCAGGATTTAACCTGACAGCTAAGAGCATTATTCAACCTCAGTGGTGCTCCCTTTCTACTGGGTAATTGGGATTTCCATTGAGGAACTTGTCTTTCATATGCTTTCCTACTCATTAAATAGAGTAGATACCACTCCTGGTATCTATTGTATCCCTTCATTTTGTCTGTAATCTATTCCCCTAAATAAATCTCTTTTGCCCAAGAGAATGGCTATTGTGAATTATTCACCACCATCATCTGGTATCTATTTCACCCACATCACAGTATTAGATCAAAATTTCCTTTCTTAGTATCATAGAGACTTTTGACTCTCCTGTGTCCCTTTATCTTATTTTACCTTTACCCTCTCCTAGGTTTCTTTTCTTCCCTTTTTTTCAACTACATATTTGAATTCAACAAACATTGATTGTGTACTTACCCTGCTACATAATAGATTACCTTACCTCTACTTTCAAGCTTATAGTCAACTGTGGTAGCAGTAGATATACATAATGAATGTCTTCTTCATCTTATCTCCCTTTCTTCTCTCTTTTGTTCCTTTCTCTCTCTTGTTCCCTTATTCCCCCCTCTCTCTCTCTCTCTCTCTCTCTCTATCTCTCTCTCTCTCTCTCTCTCTCTCTCTCTCTCTCTCTCTCTCTCTCATTTGTCTATTCTCTTTGGCTCATCTTTTTAATATTTTTCTTTCTCGTGTTTTCATGTATTTCTCTTTCCTTTCTATTTCTTTGTCTCCCTCTATTTCCTATTTCTATACTTTAACTTGTCTTTTCTTTCATGTTATAATGCATATTAACTAACTTTATGTAGGTCTTCAGTGCCACATGGCTATCATCTCTGATTGCTTCTCTGTCACATACCCTGAAGTATCTGTCCCAGGCCTTCTCCTTTTTCTTAAGATCTGTCCCCCTCTCCAAAAAACCTTAAGTCTCCTTTTTTGACAGATCTGTTCATCTATTTCACTGAAATTAGCTTTCTCTTACTACTTCCCCCCTCCACTCTTTTTCTCTTTTTCTCCCTCCTTCCCTACATCTCCCCTTCTTTCTTTGCTTATCTTCATTGCTAACCTGCTATAAAGAGCCATCTAAATTTATTACTGCTATTTCTTCATCCACTTGACCCACTCCTCAATTTCCTGCCATGTGGCTTCTAGGTGATTGCTGTAGTAATCTAATTGCTTGCTCAGCCTCTAGTTCTTTCCCTCTATGATGAGGGAAACACAGAAGCCAGAATAACTTTCTAAAGATAGAGGCCTCTTCACTGCCCAGAAACCTTCAGTGATTCCCTGTTGTCTCTATTTTAGAAGGCAAATTTCTGAGCCTGGTGGATATTGGATATTTCCAGTTCTTCACAATCCAGCTCAATCTCACTGTTTTTTCATTTCCCATTAGTCTACTTCTCTCACTATGTGTTGTACCTGCTTTGAAAACTAGCTGTTTCTCAGACTCAACATTCCAACTCCTATTTCCATTCAGTGCACAGTCACCTCCTATACTCAGCAGGCTCTCCTTCATCTCTTCCCCCCAGATTCATTTTCTTTGTTCGGGGGTGCCTCATGTACTACTTCTTGATGAAGCTAATTTGTCACCCCAGTTGTTATTCTCTTCTGAAATTGTTGGAGTTTTTTTAATAGAAAATAAATTTATTCACTTATATTGGGGGAATAAATATTTCCAAATGTTCATCACATTAGATGCATCTGCTTTTAGGTAGCAATTGACCTTTAACCAGAAAAAGGATCTAAACTGCTCTCTCCTTTCTTTGAGTAGAGGTCATGTTCCCCTGAGAAATACAGTCAGGGCTTCAGGGCAGATGGATGGGGAACAAGAGTTGGTAGAACTTGGCATGGGTGCCTTTTTTCCCATTTGTGGTTCTGCCAGAGTTGGAAAATGTTGATTGTTTGCATGATAAGTGTGGGGATTTTCTTTCTCCAACTTTTCCAGGTGGTCCAGCTGAAGGCTCAGGCACAGTATGCCCACTTCCTACCATTCAAGCTCCACATATTGGGTTAGCTTCATAAGTTTCTTTTCACATACCATTGACTCACCTGATCTCACACTTTGATCGATTTTAAGCAAGCTAAACTTCTTAAATGTCTCTGGAGAACCTTGGTTAATATCCCTTTCCCCTTTCACCATGCCCTTCACCCAAAAGATTGCATACTTCTTGAAGGTAGGAGTCAGTTGCCTTGAAGATATTTTTGTCTTTAAAAGACCTTTACATCCAGACAAAAATAAAAATGCCTTGCATGTCGGTGGACCTGAAACAAACTAAATGCCTTGCATTCTTTGCTACATTAATATGATTCTAAAACCTGCCTAGCTGACCTCTTACCATATTTCTATTATAATTTAATGGATCCATATATTAGATAATAATTATTTTTAATACTATTGTTTATATTCCTTTAGCATTTTGTGGTTGATATGTTATCTCTGAGGCATGATATTCCTCAGAGCAAATAATGTTAGTACATTTTCATTTTATTCCTTATATCACTCTTTTGAGGTACATTAGGTGAATAGTATTATCCCTGTTTACTGATGTGGATCAAAATGCTTAAATAATAGACACAAAATAGCAAGAGGTGAAGCCCAGAATGATTTACAATTTTCTGATTCTTAGTGAAATGCTCTTTCCACTAGACCATTTTTTAGTTGGCAGTCATGAGGACATTTAGGCTCAACCAAAATATGGACTACTGATAATGGGGGAAATGTATTACTGGACACTCTTGAATTGATAATCCAAAGAGACTAGAGCTGAGGCCAGAAATACACCAGAAATGCCATATTAGATCAGGCCCATGTTATTCCAGATTGTAAATTGATCTCTGAAATCATCTCAAGGGATGGTGATAACAAGAGAGGAAAGATGATATAAGGGAAAGATTTCTAGACTTAGATCCTGAGATTAAATATAGGTTTGTGATATTATAAGCCATTGTGACCATGGACAAGTCATTTCAATTCTGTGACTTTATTTCCTTATCAGGAAAATGGGAATATTAATTAAAAATACCACATATTATATATTTCATAAAGTCCTTCTGGTATATAAAATGCATGTGAATTATAAATATTCTTTCTATTAAGTTGGGCTAGAAGGCAGAGATGTCACATGTGTGACCCAGATATCATATATGATCTGCAAAAATCTAGAGGATTTCTAAACTAGATTGAAATGTAATGGAAAGTGCTTACCAAAATAAATTAATACAAATTTCAGTATGAATAATGTTAACTTAGGTTTTCTCAATTAATAGGGGGCCACAAGGATGTTTCTATTTGAATTTGAGACCACTGGACTAGATGTCTTCAAGGTACCTTGTGACTTTAAAATCATAGAATACTTTATATCCTTAGTCTCCTAAAATTTGTTTTCCCCTCTCTTTCATATTCCCTTTCTCCTACTTATTCCCCTTTTCTCCTCAAAAATCTCTTCTTTTGTACTTTCCTTTCTTTTCCCTTCCCCTCCCTTTCTCCCTTTTTTTCTCCATTTTTTAATAAATGAAAAATGATGATTTTTTTTTTAATTTCTGCAGTCAATCTAGTCACTTAGTATTGATTTCTGAAAGAATACACAAGTATTTTGTCAGATATCAAATAGCATAAAACTAACAAAGAATAGGGGAAGTGGTCAACAATAAATATTAAAAATATTTCTGTGTTCAGATTATCATTTCCCACTGTATTATTTCATCAAGATTCAGATTTCCTTTAGACATTTCCATTCAACAGTTAGAAAACTTATACCAATTATTCTTGGAAGCACCGCATTTAAATAATACATTTGCCTTTGTCAAAACTACTCAGAATAAAACCTTATTAAACAGACGTGGGTTTATTCAAACTATTACATAACCACAGCTTGTATTTATGAATGAAAATTATAATATTTTATGATATTACATGGGTATATATACACCTATACCTTTATACACATTATGTGCATACACACACACACATGCGCACACTGAATACTTTAGATGCAACATGACCTACTAGCTAGAGAGCTGATAAGTAAAGCTTAAATGTCCTGGCTTTTCACCTCTGCAACATAATGTCTATGTAAACCTGGGCTAAAGATTACCTCATCTTTCAGTCCTCTGGACAATTTTCTAAGAATCTAAGTTTCAGATAAAGTCATTACCTGCCTTGGTAGAGGGAATTTACCCAACCTAATATTCCCTATACCAATGAAATCACAGATCCAGTCTGTTTCCCATGAGAGCACTTATAACCCTGTGATATAAGTAATACAAATATGATTATTCTCACTTGACAGTTGAGAAAACTGAAACTCAGAGAAAGATTAAGTGACTAATACATAGTCCTTTGATGTATAAACTAGAGCTAACTCTTTGGATCCCGAAATATTCTTTCTACTTTAGCATGCTGCTTATGAAACAGCTTCACTTTTCTAAATTGGTTATTTCTCTTTATTTTTAAAAGTACATAAACAAACAAAGTATACAGTACACTTTCAAATTAAAATAAAAATAAGTACTAAACCATCTTGACCCCTGGTTTTCTTTTGGCAGGGATATATGTATTTGTGCTGATCCATCCACATTCTTATTTGAATCCCTTTTTGCCCAACAGCAAGCATTCAGGAGAAATCTAACTGAGCAAGACTGTGTCTGTGAATAGGGTAAAATTAACTGATCCAATGATATGGACCTATGACCTTGCCTTCCTTAGAACCAAGCTCTAAGCCACTCAAGCATGTGAAACTATCAAATTGAATCTGATGGTAATGAATTCCAAGGGTGATATTTTTGGTGCATTTCAGCTCAAATGCTTCCCTGTAGCATCAAGTAAGTGTTTGTACCCCGAGGCCAGATTGCCACCCAGTTGTCATTCAGTACCATTCTAGAGCTAGAACTTATCAGAGGTTTTGTCCCTAGTGGCAATATTCAGTGACATGTCTCTTTTCATCCTGGGAAACTGCTAAATGTGGCAACTGAGCATTTTTGTAGGGGGAACATATTTTCCTCTATCATTTCCCTAAGAAACGTAGACATTAAAAACAGGAGGCTGGCTGGCTATGAAGTCATAAAAATGAATATCCTCCATCTGTGAAAAGCCATATATTTATGTAGAGTAGATGACGTTGTGTAAGGAAAAGAGAAGCCATTTCACAATGAACTTTTGCAATGGGACAGATGGCTGAAAAGGAAATTTAAAAGGAAGAAAATTTAAAGTAATATGTAACATTAAAAATCAGGCTGGGAGCAAGGCAGTAATAGTGGAAGAAAAGACATTATAATTTAAGAAGAAAATGAAATGAGCAATTAACTAATAGAAATGCAGAGACAAATTTAAGGAAGGCAAAGAAGGGGCATCCTCATTGTGATAACTAATAAGAGTTTTGCAAATATTATAACATCTAATACAGGAAAAATGAGCATAGTTATTTTGTGCTTTGTGGGTGTTCAAATGAACACTTTTTGGGATCAAATGGCTAGGATAGAACAATGTGATAGAATCAGAGCTCATTTAGTCAAACAAGTTCTTAAATAAACATTCCCTCCTAAGATAATGAGTTAACTTTAAGATTTGATAAGTTTGACATGTAGGCAAACCATCCTGGTGCAAATAGCATCCTTAATTGTACAGCATCTCTCATGAAAAGACAATGTAGTCAATGAATTATATAATAAGATATGTTTTGAGAAATTCATGTGTCCACATGATAAAATAGATTTTATGACATCCCTCAGGTATGTAAAGCAAGGGACCTTTTAATTATTTAAAAATTATTATTTCACTCTTGCAAACACCAAAAGAATAGTATTTCCATTTAGAATAGAAAAAAAGAGATTATATGTAAGTCTATGAATCTTTATTGCATGTAGCTTGCTTTTATGCATTAATTCTCCCATTCATGTTCAAGGCTATGGTTATTAATTTCTTATTTCATTTTATCTTATCATCTTTTCCTTATTACTCTCCTGGTTCCAACCTTCCCCTCCTACAAAGGAGATAGTGAAAGAGAAGGAATATTCCCAATACAAATGTTCTCAATTTAATGTGTTCTGCTCAGGGCCAACTGCCCTGCTTTTCTTCTCCTCACCCATTCCCTAATCACCCGTTCTTGGACATTCTTTTTCTCCTTTCAATCTCACCTTAATTCTCCAATTTATGAAGATGGAATTAATTTTGTTTATGACCAGTCCCTCTGTGATTCTTTTCTTTCTTTTAATCTGCCCTTTCTTCTCTTGCTATTCCTACTGAGTTAGAGGTATTTCTGCAACAGACTCTATATGTGTGTGCATATGAATCCTATACCTCTTCAGAGAAGAAAATAAAGTTTGTATGACAACTGCTTACTCTATTCCAAAGTTTGTATAGTCTTCTCATATACCTTTATTATATGTGATAGTAAGTTTCACCCTTTCCCTTCCTTTTTTGCATAATATATTCTTTTCTTTTCTCATTTCTTTCTTAAAATTATTAAACCATAAAAAATCCATCCTAGATCTTCTGTCTTATTTAATTCCTTCTATTACCCTTGAAGACATTATTAGGTTTCTGAAGGGACACTTGTTTCTTTCACTCTATTAGAATTCAAACAATTTACCCTTGTGGAAGCCCTTTACAACTTTTCAAGTATCTGTACCCCTATGTTTCTTTTGATTCCTACATTTTTATTTCAGAATTTCTGCTTTGCTCTATTTGCTTCATCTAGAATGCTTGTAAATCCTATATTTCATTAAAGTTTCATTTTTCTCCTGTGGGATTTATGCTTAATTTTGCCTTGTAGAATATGTTGGGTTGTAAACCCTTATCTTTTGGCTTTTAGAATATCTTATTCAAAGCTCTCCTCTCCCTTAAAGTGATAACAGCCAAATTGTATGTATTACTTGGTGCTTGAACTAGTTCTTTCTGATTACTTACAGTATTTTTCCTTTGACCCAGAATTTCCAAATTTGTCTAATATTAATGAGAGTTCATTTTTCTTTTGGAAAGGATTAGTGGATTCTTTCTATTTTCATTTTACTTTCACTTTCTAACATGTCTAGGTGGTTTTCATTCATCATTTCTTATAAAAACCAGACATTAAAAAAAATATAATTTTCAGGTAACAAAATGATTCTTATCTTCTAGACTTTTTCTTCTAGATAATTTCTTCTAGACTTTTTTCAGTTATTTTATTTGTTTACAATACTGTGCATTAATTTATTCAGTTTTTATTATTTCTTGTGGTCTTATAAAATCTTTAATTTGTGCTTGACCCATTGCAATTTTCCAAAAAAATTGGATAAATTTTTGAATCTCCTGTACTAAGCGGTTGTTTATTTCCTGCAAATTAAGACAACTCTGAGATACCACTACCCACCTCTCAGATTGGCTAAGATGACAGGAAAAGATAATGACAAATGTTGAAGGGGATGTGGGAAAAGTGAGACACTGATACATTGTTGGTGGAACTGGGAATGAATCCAACCATTCTGGAGAGAAGTTTGGAACTACACTCAAAAAGTTAACAAACTGTGCATGCCTTTTGATCCAGCGCTGTTTCTACTGGGCTTATACCCCAAAAAGATCTTAAAGAAGGGAAAGGGACCCACATGTACAAAAATGTTTGTAGCAACCCTTTTTGTAATGGCTGGAAATTTAATGGATGCCCAACAATTGGAACATGGCTGAATAAGTCATGGTAGATGAATGTTATGGAATATTATTGTTCTGTAAGAGATGATCAGCAGGATGATTTCAGAAAGGCCTGGAGAGACTTACATGAACTGAAGCTGAATAAAATGAACAAAACCACAAGATCATTATACACTTCAACAACAATACTGTATGATGATCAATTCTGATGGACTTGGCCCTCTTCAACAATGAGATGATCCAAATCAATTCCAAATGTTTAGTAATGAAGAGAACAAATTACACCCAATGAAAGAACTATGGGAAATGAATGTGGGTTACACATAGCATTTCCACTTTTTCTATTATTGTCTGCTTGCATTCTTGTTTTCCTTCTCAAATTTTTACCTTCTTTCTAAATCTGATTTTTCTTGTGTGTCAAGATAACTGTATAAATATGCATACATATATTGTATTTAATATATATTTTAATAGATTTAACATGTATTGGCTACCTGCTATCTAGGGGAGAGAGTGGGAGAAAGAAGGGGAAAAGTTGGAACAAAAGGTTTTGCAAGGGTCAGTGTTGAAAAATTACCCTTCATATGTTTTGTAAATAAAAAGCTATAAAAAAAGGACAAGCCACTTATATCAGCAAGGAAAGCTAAGTTACTATGGGCATCAAGGAAAGGATATGGACTGGACTATTGTCTTCCTAGCATATAGTCGGTGTTTAAAAATGCTAGTTGATTGGCTTCGGTAAAGAGAGCTTTAGGTGAAGATATTTCTTCTACCAATGCAGGTTAAAATTTCATTGCCAGTTGTAGGGTAAAGATTTAGTTGCTTCCCTGATCAGATAACCAGTATGTTAGAAGTAGGATTTGAACTCAGTCAATGGTCTCAATTCACCATATGTATTATCTCTCAAATCATCCCTATGCTATAAGACAATGTTTCCTTTAAGTATGCATCTGTCAATATTGGTATATGATGTGACTGGTAATAACTTAAGAAATACTGATAACTTTATCTCCAGACATAGTATGCTAATTTGATTTATGGTCATCCTGATTTTCCAGGACTCAAAAGTGCTACCTAATAGAGGCAACTTGGCAAAAAAAAAAAAAGAAAGAAAGAAAGAAATCACCTAAATTAGAAAATAATGTTTGCAAAATAATGGAAAATGGAAACATCTCCATCCTACATTAAGCCTAGTACACTGTTCAAAAAATGAAAAGAAAAGTGAGTAATATTTAGGAAATGATTGTAATATTTATTTGACTTTTTTCTCCTAAAGATGCAGAAAATGATGCAAGTTGATACCTAAAAAGAACAAAATTGTTAAACTTGAATATATAATACCCAACAATTTAATAATGGATATATAAAAGAGAATTTATTTCCTTTTCTTTTCTCTAAAACAATAGTGTCAAACTCTAATAAATGGAGGCCACATATAAATCCACAAACTAATTTGTTTTGTATTGTATTTTATTTTTACTTATTTTGTTAAATATTTCCCAATTATATTTATTCTATGAGCCACAAGTTTAATGCTAATCTAGAGCTTTTATTTTATGTATTATGTCAAATTTAATATAACTTTGAAATCAGCTCATTTTTTCCAAGAATTCTAGTCGACTTTTTGGTCAGGCTATGGATTTATTTGTTTGTTTGTTTTCACATGAGTCTGTCCTTGTAAATGTTGTGGAATTACATTTTACAAATTACAAATTACAGCATTTGTGTCTTACATATCCCTGGATCCATACCATCTTCTTTCATTTAATTTTTTCCATTCTTAATTTCTAAATTTGTTTCAGTATTAATTTCTGTATGCTTTTTGAAGGTATGGTGAGGTCTTGATTGATATCATTTAGGACCTTTCCTGTTTCCTCACTTTACCCACAACTATATTCTTTAAGAATCTTATAGGCAGCTCAAATCAATGAACAGCCAACTTGTATAACTCTAGAATAATCTCATCTAGAACTTTTCTGATCTAGGATAAGATCTTTTTGTAATCTTCACAGTTTTAGCTTTCATTGTTCCTGATCCCAATTCAATCAGTGACATTGATGACATTGCTCTTTGATTGCACACACATACCTGTGTTATAATGTATCTATATATACATATGTGTATGTGTATAAATGTGTACATGCATACATATATGTATATATGGGTATGTATATGCAAACACTTATAGGCAGCCCTGTAATGTGTTCCTCCAGGAAAATAACAAGGGGAGAAAAATCTATAGATCCTGATGCCTTTTTCTTTAGGAAAGTGCTTGGATTTTTTTTTTAAATATGAACTTTGAAAAATGAAAAGGTTGCTGCAAATATGAAGATAAAACCCTGCACCAGCAGCATCCTGTAATTACTCTTGTGAGGCTAACATCCGGCCCAGGGTTGGGTTGAGCAGACTCCAAAGTGTCTGAGGCCTCAGTGATTATCAACACATCATGTGCAGTTTTAAAATTGCTTTCATGCTGACCATCTTTTTTTCTTAGCTCATGTCTTCAAACCCAGACCACAAAGCCAAAACCCACAGGAAGGAGGAACAACTGTAAAGAATAACCTTGACCCCCCCTCCAGATACATAGCACTTTTTATAAGCAACTGATCAATACCCGTAAAGGGGCACTGTGAACAATAATTATTTTTTAAATATCAACACCTTGTGTGGGGGCCTTGTGCCCTTAAAAGTGTAATAAGGCAAGGTAGAAAGTTCTTGCAAATGGAAGAAAGCACATTAAATAGAGAAGCAATCAGTAAGTTGTACTTCTAATATTAATTAGTTGGTAAAGAACATCCTACCTTGGATCTAATCTGAATCATCCCTATAGAAAACCATTGACTTTAGAGCAATATCAGGGTATCTAAGATCCTGAAAGAATATTTTTTCCTATTAGATGGTCTTATCTATAGTGTATTCTCATGGTCTGGACATATAAGCATATGAAGAGACAAAGTGCTAACAATTTTCAAAGCATAGTTGTCAAACTAATTATCAATGACTATCATATATTTACAGCATACAAAGAACTTTACCAAGAAGATAGGATATAATACTCAGAAAGCCCTCAGTCTATGTTTTTGATTCAATAATATATGTTATCCTTTTTATGCATAGCTTTACTTACTTTTAAGATCATTTCCTCTTTCTCCCAAGAATTAGTTCCCTATAGTTTGGTGATAGAATCTAAAAGAGAATGTGAACTCATTCTAGTGCAGTAGTTCTTACTAAGTTTTGTGTATTATGGCCCCAACTGGCAATATGATCAGGCCTATGGTCCTTTCTTAGAATAATGTTTTTAAAGGCACAAAATAAAATGTATAGAATGATAAAGGCAGCAAATTATATTGACATATGATCATCAAAATCCTTTAAAAATAAATTCACAGACTACAGCTTAAGAAATCTCTCTTTAGAGAGCATTTCTATTGTAACTGTCTTTGACTGTCACTTGTATTTTTGTTGTTCCACAGAGCACAAGAAAAGGTCATTGGAATATTTTGAGTGGTCACTGAGATCAGAGATATAGCATATCTAATGGTGCTGTCCATAGTGATCTATCCTATTTATCACAGTGGCTTTAGGACAATTCAGTCAATTCAACACACATTTGTTCAATGCTTATTATCTTCTTTGGGCACTAGAGATTTAAATAAAATAAACTATAATAATTTACATTCTGCTAAAGTAGTAAGTGTAAGCCAATTGTGTGGCTCAGACATAAAGTGATACATTTTGTGCAAGTACATACAATATCATTAACAACTCAGTCATCAGGAAATCTTTCATGAGGATGGTGAGCATTAATTTTTAAAGAAAAAGCCAAAAATTCTAAGATTTGAGAAGGTAGCATAATCTAAGTATGAGAATGAAATATAGTTAGATGCTTTTGAGAAGAGATGGGGTGAAAGGAGAGAGAAAATGAATGGGGGGAAATACAGATGTCAATATTAATTATAAAATGAATTTCAAACAAGTTTCTCTGATAGGCCTCATTTCTCAAACATAAAGGGAACTGAGTCAAATTTATAAAAAAAAATAATAAATAAGAGCCATGCCCCAAATGATAAATGATCAAAAGATGGGATCTATGCCCAAAGGGCTATAAATTCATGCATATCCTTTGACTTAACAATATCACTACTAGGCATGAATACCAAAAAAGATTCAGAAGAAGAAAAGGGCAGAAGAAATGATTTATGTGTATAAAATATTCATAACAGCTCTATTCTCAAGGCAAAAAAAAATTGGAAATTGAGGGGATGTCCATCTATTGGGGAATGGCTCAATAAACTATGGTATGTGTTGTGAATGTTGTTATTCTATGGGAAATGGTGAGCAGGATGCTCTTAGGGAAAAAAAAAAAACAAAAAACCTGGAAAACCCTCCATGATCTCAAAGTAAAATGTACTGCATACAAAGCTGTAAATGACTGCTGTTCTTAATAGTACAATCATCTATGACTCTAATGAAGGACTGATATGAAAAATACTATCCATACCCAGAGGAGGAACTGATTGTATCTGAATACAGAGTAAAGCATGCTCTCTTTCTCTCTTATCTCTTTTTTGTTTTAATTTAATTTTTCTTGAGAGTTTTTATTTTCATTAGGGTAGGAGATCTATGTTTTTTTTCTCACAACTTAAATTTTATAGAAATATTTTGCATAACTTAACATGTGATTTCTTAATTGTGAGTGGGAATAAGGAAGAGAACCTAGAACTCAAAAAAAAAAATTAAAACCAATGTTTAAAAAATTTGTTTTGAGTGTCACTGAGGAAAATATTAAATAAATAAAATATTTTTAAAAATAAAAAATAGTTAGAGCAGCAGGCATGAAGGCAGATTGTGGAAGCTCCTTCATTACATATGAAAAAGGTAAAGACCAGAGAGATAATGTATGTAAGATCCCACAACTTATAATTAGAAACTTGATTTTCCAACAACCATGCCAGGACTTCTCTTATTGCACCAAGCATCATTTTTCCTGATATACTAGACACCAGTATTGAATAGCTGATAACTTGTTATCATACAGCTTTCCATATACTAAAAATTGAGTTGTGCCCTTTCCCAAAATTACATATCTTAAAAGGCTGATAAAAAATATTAGTAAAGTTAGTATTTCTTTCTGCTATGCCTGGAAACCAATATTAAGTACGGTATTCCCTTGCTTTCAAAAACTCAGTTACCATTCAAAGAATTCTATTAGCCTCAACCTGAACAGAAACAACTTTGCTTTCAAGTCATATTTATGTGTTACACTCACTTCCAGCATACTTCATATATTCAGTGGATTTGACAGATCACTACTCAATTATCTTTATTTTATCTTTATCATTATATGTGCAATCCTAAGAATAGGGATTTTCAGATACAAAAACTCCAGCCAATGAAACATAATATCTGCAGTTCATCTGTAAATTTAACTTTAGAGAATTACCTAGTACATCCTAAGATCTGGTAACAGTAAGTATCAGAAATAATATTTTAACTCAGATCTTATCTACTATATAACATGGTTTCTCTTTTTTATATTAATCTTTTTGGCATAAATACAAACATATTACAGGGCAAAAATATTTTCAAGTTCACATTATCTCTTAGCAATCCATAAATTAATTAATTTTTAAATTCTTGAACCTGCAAATCTTATAGTATTATTTTAAGAGGAGATACTAGAATTGATGTCAGTTGAATTCCCTTGACTGAGAATAATACTGTCAGCAATACCATTTCCTGTATCTATCTGTGTTGCTTAACTTGCTCCTTCTCTTAGGGCTATTCAGTTTTCCACTTAAGCGTATTAACTTATTCTCCTTCCATATTGACGTGATCAATAGCCTACATACAGATTTTATGCAATTCGATTCTCAAATACAGCAAGTCGTCCCTTTAAAAGTGTTTGTGAGACATTCCTGCTTCCAGTAAGCCCTTGAGCTCCTAAGCTTATGACAATTTTTTTTATTTTCGCTCTCCATTAAAATAGAAAAATGTGTTGCCTTTGAGCCATAAAGATAATTCCACTGAACTGAGTCAGTCCACTGGACCAATTTGACACCTAAGTAGAATGTGTGGGGACCCTCCTAATATGACTGAAAGAGCACTTCAAGTGCTCTCCCATCCCAGAATGTGTCTTCTGCTACTATGCTATGAGATCTCAGAATTTGAGATTCACCCTATTGTAATAAAGTATTCCTATCTACAGATGTTCACCCATAGCATGACTAACATGAAAGGAAGCTATTGTAGTTATTTTATATTCCACTGCCTTTCTTCACTTGGAAATAAGCTCATGAGCCTAATCTAGTGGTTAAAATTGATAATGTCACTGACCTACAAGTTCACTGGATCAGTTTGACACTAAAGTGCAATGTGGGGGAGATACCCAATTGTGATTCAAGAAACATTTCAAAGGCCCCCTTTTTTCAGCATATCTCTTCTGCTAGTCTGTTCTGAAATGTCAGTAACAGGAATTCACTCTAGTGAGATAAAGCATTATTTTTTCCAGATATCTTATCATTAGCCTGACTAAAATGAAATGAAACTGGTCTGTTTTTGTATTCTATCCTCCTATTATACTTAGAAGCAACCAATCTGTTGATTAAAACTGATGGAAATAACACATGGACACATAAACAAAAACACATATTTCATATATATATTCATAATATATTTCATATATTCACAATATGTGTTACATATATGTATACATACTTTTTTTTCACAAGATAGGTGATTCCATCAGTGTAGGAAAGTATCAATGAAGATTTGTATTTCCTCTGCAGTCTATAGCCTGAGAAAATTGCTTCAGGCAATGAAAAGCTAAGTGACTTCCAGGTCACACAGTCAGTATAATCAGAGTTGTTGTCTCTCAGGCTAATCATAATAATACATAAAGCACCACATAAAAATGCTTTATATCCATTATATCATTTGGCTCTCTGCACAACATTATGATGTAGGTAGATCAGATACTATAATCCACATTTTATAGATGCGAATATTGAAGGGCAAAAAGTTTCAATGACTTGCCCAAGATCACACAGAGCAAGTGAGAGTTTATCATGTGTTTCCTCAAGTAACTCAAATTAAACCTGAAGATATCAACTCCCATGAGATTAAGTTTGACTCAGAATCAGGATTTTTAAGGTGTTGTTTTGCCCATTCATACTCAAGGAATTGTACTTATCATATCATCAATTTTAAAATTGTTCATTTTAAAACAAAACAGTCTTCTCCCTAGTTTGATTCTAAGTTACTGAATTTATTTAGTCTCAGAGTTTAATTTTTACATAAAGTTTTGTTTCGATTTGTTTTTTTTTTTTCAAAAAAGACTTTTGCGACTCATTTTTTGGTTACTGAATATCCATAATCTATTCATTGTGCCCTCTTGAAAAAAAAAAAAGGTGGGGGGGAGGATATGAATAAAACTTTGTATTTTTTTCCTGTTTGCAAGTTTAAAAGCCTTTTCCCACATATGGGCAATTTCTTGAAAAGAAAGAAGCTTATAAGAGTTGCCTGAATCAACTTACTAAGGCTGATTTAAAGAGGACTAAAGTTGTTTTTCTTGGCTTCTTAGTGTAGAGATAGGTCCTTGGAAGAGTTAGAGAGACTGGTTTTGCTCAGTATAACAAAAACCTCCTTACCATTGAAAGTTGTTTAAAAGAAAATCAGCTAATTCACAAAGTAGTGAGTTCCTGGTCAGTGGAATTCTTCAATCAGAGGCTGGTCACTTGTCACATCTGATTTAGAGTTGACTTTTTACTCAGATATAGGTTAGGCTAAATAACCTGAGAGTTCCCTACTAATTCTGAGAGTCTATGATTTTGAGTGATCTTATCTGAAAACCTTGCAACCCAATCCACATAAAGGAATTTAAAATATTAATGATTACCAAAATTTCAGAGAGAAGTATAACTAAGAAAATAAGCTTCCAAGGATAAATCTTTCAAACTGTCACTTTTAGAGGCCTTCAAACAACTTGTCTTCTCAGAAGGTAGCTTTTAATTGGAGTGAAAGTCTTTTTTCTGTTTTCTTTTTTTTCATTTTGTGGTATTGAACAATTCAATACATGGACCCTGAGAGAGAATTCTAACACCTTGGGAATAGAAAGTGGCAGCTGCTTGGTCAGAAGAAGGAAGCTCATTACTTCCAGTAGGAAACATCGCACTTATCCTGCCATCCCCCTCTCCCACGATTTCCTGTTTTTGAGTAGCATTACCTGTTCAAAGTATGTCCCTGGCTCATCTGAATCATTAATGGCTCCTCACTTCCTTTCTCCTTCCTACTGTGTCTCAATCTTTTCAAAGACTTGCAGTTCTTTGTTTCAAAAATTATGCTTCCCATTCTGATTTACCCCTTTATGTGTTGATGTTGAACCAATGGTCGCTCCTCTATCATGAATATTTATCATCAAGAATTGTTTGTGAGGTTACAACTGGTTGCTGTGTCTGTCATATCCAGTTTGTGGCTTGTGGTTCTTCAACTCATTTACCCTGAAGCCACTATTTAAAAAAGAGCACTAAAATGTCCTAAAAGTTTGAGGGCTTTGTAATGAGGGAGTCATCACCTAGAGGAATGGGATGCTTCTTTCTTATGGCCCATTTGGGGTACAAAAGTTTAATTCAACTCTTCTTGGGCCCATTTGCTTTTTTTTTTTTTTTTTTTCTTGAAGCAGGGGCTTGTAGGGCAGCGGTGTTTGCGTCAGTTCGTCCGAATCATTATCCAATAAATTATATAATTCCAACTCCTTCCCACCCAATGAAGAGTTGAAAGAGGTTGTTTGCAGAAACAAGAAAAATTATAGTAAATAGGAATGTGGTTAGGTACTTGAAAAATCGATAGATATTAGGGTCTGCATATCATGCTTCCTAAAGCAACAAGTACCATAAACTTACAGAAGTAGAATGTAAGCTCCTTGAGTGCAAGGACTGGTTTTCATTTTTGTCTTCAGGTCTCTTGTGTCTACCACAATGCCTTGTGCCTAGTGCACACCTGAGAATTTAATTGATGTAAATTCCTTGAAGTCAGGGATCATTTTGTTTACATCTTTATTTAATTGATGTAAATTCCTTGAAGCCAGGGATCATTTTGTTTACATCTTTGTATCCTCAAGACCTAATATAGTGGCTGGCATGTATAGTAGGGTGATCATGGCTTCTTATGTGTGAAGAAACAGTTCTTATATGTCTAAAAAGGACAAACTTTTACCTTTGGATTTCACCAATAGCTTGTAGTAACTTTAGTCATATAAAGTTAATCTTAATATAGTGGTACTCCCTTTGTCTTTTGAGTTTAAGTGGGACAGAACTCATCAAATCATAGGATTATAAAGTGTTAGAGATGGGAAGAAACTTAGTGAACCTCTAATCCAAACCCTTAATTTTACAGCTAAGGAAACTGAGATGCTAGCTTCAAGACCATAGAGTTATTTAGGAAAAGACTAGAAACTAGCTAAATTAATCTATTGCTTTTCCCTCCACCAAACCATGATTTCTTCTCCCATCTTCTTTCTATAGACTCTTTCCTTACTCATTTTAGTTACCTAAACCCTGGTTTCCATGACTAGCCATATAACAATAGGAAAAAGGGAGGTTACAGAGAGCTAGGAACCCTGCCTCTGTTTATATAATCCTCACAGAAAAGCTGATGAAGGCAGAACAAAGGAGGGGATTTGTTTTAAAGGAGGGAGGGGATGCACTATTTGTAATGTTTATCCAAAATTAGTATTAATTTATTAGGTAATTAACAGCTTTCTGCTTTACTCTGTGCTTTGTAGAAAATCAAATAAGGTTATTGCCATTTACCTTTATTCCCTCAAAGGGAAATATAAACCAAGAGGGATCACTTTGCTGCTCACTCATTCAGTAAACATTTGTTAAGTGCCTACTATACTAGGCACTGTCCTAGGTGCTGGGATACAAAAAAAAAAAAAAAAAAAAAAAGTAAAAGATCACCCCTGCTTTCAAGAAGCTCACAGTCAAATAAATTAGGCCACACACAGCCACCTGCCCCAGAATCCTGAACTCTGGCAAGAAGCAGCAGTAAAGCCAGGAAGAACTGCAGGAGTCTTTCACAGTCAGGCAAGATTACAGTTTGGTAGCTGCAGCCAACAAGCATTTCTATCAGCCTCAGAACAGATATGAGCTTAATTCAAAGATTAAAACAGTCCTGAAGAAAGAAAAGGAAGATGGTGGAACTCTGGAAAAGCCCCCCTATTGTATTGGAGGAGAAACCCTTGAAAGAAGCTGCCTGACATCACACCCTCCCCCAGACCCAAATCAGCGGGAGATAGGGTAGCTCTGCTCTCCTGCTGCTCCCTGGAGTCTTTGAATGTCAAGTTCCGCTATTGGTTACTTTGTGCTGAGCTGCGAACTCTGTGGTTATTGGGAAGCAGCCTTAAAAGCCAAGGGAGTGTCTCTGTTTTCAAGAATATTTAGCATCACACTATTCTAGGCATCAGCCAGTGATTGCACTACAAGTACCCTGGCAGCTGCAGAGGCTCCACATCTGACCTGCAACCATCAGGGATGAATGCTTCCAAACTGCCCAGAGTGAACAGATTAAAACAGTTTTGGAGGGTGAGTAAAAGGAGGTGAATCAGCTTGTTGGAGAAAAGTTTTTTTTAAAAGAATTTTTAAAATATTAGCCTATGAAATACCATGCTTCAGGAGCTATGCCATCAGTGATGGGCATTATCTTTAAAAACTCTTGCTGGAGAATTCAATTATGTGTATTTGATGTATTGCCAAAGGTTCAGAATTTAATTTTCACCAATCTGTAGCAGATGCAATCAGCATCCTGCTCTGCTCTGTTCTGCTTTGGTTATTATTAGGAGCAAAGTTTTCTCGAAAAGGGAAGTAAGGATATGAGCTGCAATCTTATGGTTAAGTAGATTTGCCGCAACCAACAGACCGGGAATATATTCTGATTTTCTGCCACGGGGACAGGGTTTAAAATTGAGCAAGATGCCTTACTTATAATAAGTAGCATCTTGAAAATAAAGTTAAATTTGCATTCTGGCAGAATGGATCTGACAAAGAGAATCAGGGGGAAAGTTAAGAAATACTCAAGCTTTGTGTTACAGTATTAAAGCATTAGATGGTACCAATACAAATGTAATCGCAGCTGGTTAGAATTTATGATGCATGCTGCAAGCTATTATTGTAATCCTTTGTAATAGCCAGATAAACTCAGAGCTAGCCTAATAGCAGCCTAATCCTAAAATTGCATCTACTGCATCTCCCTAGAGAGAATGACAAAGTATCTAGGGAAATCATCACTTATTCCTGGTTGTGGGAATGCAATTGCAGAGCAACAAGTGAGACAGTTTTGTTCTTTCCCAAACAGTTAATATTAGGTGTGAGGAATGCACCATTTGGAAGCAAATATGCACATTACATGCCATTAAAATATTAGAGGCACATCACATTAACAATTCAGAAATTAGAAGGCAATTGAATGCAACAGTGACTCTGATACAGATTATTAATGACACCTGCATACAAATTGAGGAGATTGAATAAAATGACCTCTAAGATCCCTCCAAGCTTTGGTTCTGTAATATCAGTGTCATCATGTATCCTCAGTAAAAGTTATTTTGCTACCTATGTTACTTAAATGTCTGATAATTTAAGATCCTAACCAGGAACTAATTATTTCACCAGTTTAAAAGTGATGCATACTGTTTAAGAGAACATCAGTAGTAAGTTTATCTTCGGTAACAAGACTTGTATATCTAAATATTTGATATTGGAAAAATACTACATGTCAGTCATTTTGGAAATTGTATTTTAAAAGGAACTCCCATCTAAAAGAAGGAAAGGAAAATGAGTTTTCCTCATTAAGGTGTGTCTATGGTACATTATTTGATATCCTATCTGAATAAATAACAAGGTATTTTTCCTCTTTTTGAAATCAAAGTAGTTAAATGAGCTCTGAGAGCACTTCACCTTTCAGAAAGCAAAGTATTCTGCTTGAATAGAAACCCATCAGAAAGACACTGTAAGTTTGAGGTGTGTCTTGCTACAGAGTGCAAAGCAATTGAGCCTAGGGGAGGAAAGTATGACATGATAGCTATTACATTTTTCAGCATTATATCCACTAGTTATTAGAGGGTTCTCAAGTCATCTTGTTCAAATTATATTTAGTCTTGCTTCAGACACTAAATACATTTTCTTTCTATAGTTAAAATGCTTTAAATTCTCTCATGAATGAAATGAGTATTACTTTACATCCCCCCCCCCTTAACATAGAGTTGGGAGCAAATTCTGCTTTAAGTTTTAAGAGACTACCAAAAGAAATCTCTCAAACATTCACAACCTATCGTCCCTATGGCTTAGTTAGTGACTTCCCACAAAGAATAGGAGACAGTATGATGCAATATTCAAAGGCCTGGCCTTCAAGACAACTTCAGATATATACTACCTTTGTGACTCTGGGAAAGTTGCTGAATCTCTTAGTATTACAGGAATTTCTCTAAGACAATAAATTACATGGGTATTGTCCTTTGGATTGAGGAAGTTTATATACTAGGTGCTTTCTACACTGATGAAATCATAGATCTGGATGGAAGATAATATACTTTGTGATACAGAATGGTATATACTTTTATCTATCCTACTTAGTCACCCAGAGTGACTTTTTCACTCAAATTTCAAGTTTTATTTCTTTGATTTTGACTCCCTCAAATTCTTTTTGTATTAGTTTGTATCCATTTCCCAGGAACCAACATCCAAACATAGCTTTCAGCTCAATCCACACAGTTGTGAAACTAAAGCAAGTTCAAAATAATCAGACCAGGCTCCTTAATTATTTAGTGATAAGGAATCTGGAATGATGATGTAATTACTTTGTTTGTATAGTCTCAGCTCTGAATTATTTATTCCTTTTGTCATGCTGGTACTATGCTAATAACTCCTGGCCATTACTAATAAAAAAAAAAGTTTCAAAGGTAAATTGGAAACCAATTTCAAAGAAAACATTTAGAGGCCTCATGAGGGAATGCATAATTTGCCCTGTAATATTCAAATAGCCCAGGCCAAGGACTTAAGTAGTTGATTTGTTTCTTTGAATTTCTGATGCCTAGTTCATAAGGGAACCTTGGACAGTTCTTTCTCAAAGCAATACTCCGCTGACTTTTATATCTGGACTTCTAAACTGTTGTCTCTATTACATAAACTCAAGAAGACAAATTGCATATGGTTTTTTGAACTTTGTAGTATAAAAATACTCTTCCTCCCAGTAAAATCATAACCATTTTAGCATATTAAAGGTAGCTTCTAAAGTTCATGAAATTGTTTTGAATTACATGTAAGTCATTGTATCACGTTTGTGTTAATTGTATTTAAGAGAAGAGGGGTAAGAAACCAAGCATTTCTATAATGCCCACTATATGGTAGGCACTGTACTAAATAAATTCCAAATGTTATCTCATTTGATCTTCACATTAGCCTTGTGAGGCAGGTGCTATTTCTATGCCCATTTTGAAGGTGAGAAAACTGAAACAGACAGGTGAAGTGATTTGTTCAGAAACATATGGCTATTAAATAACTAAACCTGGATTTGAACTCAAGTATTCCTGAGTTCTAAGACCAGAACTCTGTTCACTGTTATCTAGCTATCTCTATGTAAATATGAGTTATAATTCAATTTCTACTTTTATGTGACCTATCTTATAGAAGTAATGTTTATAGTTTGGTCTCTGCCATAAGCTATGAACTCAATATTTTCATCATTGAACTCCTCATTTAAAGTAGTGCTAGATTTTCTTTTCATTGTTATTGTTATTTTTCAAATTTTTTTTAGCAAGACTGACAACAGGAAAACGTAATCTTGGTGGACATTAGGGTTCTATGTTTCCATCAAGTAATCATAATTGTCACATGATGGAAAGAATGCTAGATTTGGAGACAAAAATATGACTTTGAACCCCAGCTTTGCTACTTAGCAGTTGTGTGATAAACAGTCCTCTTCTGGATTTCAGTTTCTGCATCTGCAAAACATGAGGATTGAATCCAATGATTCTAAAGTCATTTCTAGCTCAAAATAAATTGTTTTACAATTCAACGACTTAGAAAACCATTGCTCTACAAAGTTTTATGTATATACAATATTCCAACAAGTCATTTTGGTCAGAAAATCAGCCAATCCAGTCAATGTATTTCAATGATAGTTACAATAATAGCTAAAATATTTATATTACCTCAGGTTGAAAATGCTTCCCAGTGGAAGTATGAGGTAGATAGTGCAAGTATTACTTATTTCCATTTTCCCAATTTGGAAATTGAAGCTCAGGTAAAAAAGTATTTGCCTAGGTCACACAGCAACAAGAGGATTCATACTTTGTACTTTCTTCTGATGTCTGATACTATTCTCGTTCCCTTAAACTAGATTGTGTAAATATTTTAAAGAAACAAATTAATCTTCAGCATGACTCAAAAAGCATCATGCTACAACAGCATTTGGTTTGATTTCTTTTTGTATTTCCCACTATCATTTTAATCTCTGTCCAATAGCACAAATAGAAACATTTAAGAAGTTCAGCCTCTGTTAATAGTGATTTATCCAGGTAAAAACTCCCCAGTTTTGCTGCTTTCTTGCAGAGGAGACAGGAAATGAGAGGAGATGAAATAGATAATCCAGGGGATCTTTTGTTCTACCAAAGTGGTCTGCAAACCAAGTCTTGATGACCTTAGAATGAGAACACTCTGTTGATTATACTTTTCATTTTCAAAATATATTATTTTTACTGTCTTTTACACATTGCCAGAGGCTCTAGTTAAAGGGTAACAAATTATCATAAAAGCCTTTGGCTGTTCATAAGAATTCTCCATCAGGATCACTGAGTCTTTACTAGGAATTATAATTGGTAAGATATTTGACTATGGGGTATTAGCACCAGAGAAAGCCAATCACCTCCAACAAAAAAATCGTGCATTTCAGACCTTCTTCAGAAACTGGGCAGGGAAAATTTGCCTTCTAGTCATAGTGAAAATGAGTTTGTATGTTTATCCTTCACCTCCAAAGTATGGAGGCCTAAATTTTTTTTAATGGTTCCTAGATACTGAAGAATGTTACAGTGAAGGATATTTCTATAATGAGTATCACATAAATGTGTTTACACAAATCATTGGAAAAAAGTATATATGTATATAGCAGCAGCCTACAAATAACTTATTATAAATACTTCTAATGTGACAGAGTTCAGTGAGATTTCTTGGTCTTTTAGGATCTCTTGTCTTACAGCAAATTTGTTGGTACAAAATTCAAGATAGTCTATTCTAAAGTCTCCAGTAGAACTTGAGCATAAAAAGATCTGGATTTTGCCTGAGGGAAATGAAATTTGGAGATACTTGCATTCTGTAAGCACTATAGAAACCATTGAGATTTTCTTCTGCTTAAAAAAGTGTTTGAGCAGCTAGGCGGTGCAGTGGATAGAGCCCTGAAATCAGGAGGACCTGAGTTAAAATTTGACTTCAGACACTTAAGACTTCCTAGCTGTGTGACCCTGGGCAAGTCACTTAACCCCAATTGCCTCAGCAAAAATAATAATAATAATAATAATAATAATAATAATAATAATAATAATAATAATAATAATAATATAATAAAATCAGCTAAAATAGGGAGCTGCCATGTCATGTTCTTCTTCCTGCATGTTCATACCTCATGTTAATATGTCCTTTTCCAGATCTGTCCTTGGCAAAAGTCTCTTCCCTATTCTCCTGATCATATGTGTCATTTGTACTGCTAGTCACAAATCATTTATGCTGTTGGCCTCAGGTTCCAAAAATGACTAGTCATAGCTCTAAGACTCAATATGAAAGAGATGCCTCAAGATGTCTGGATCATTAAGACTTTAGTCAAATTTATAGGCCCCATTAGGATGGTTGGATGGACCAGGAGATAAAGTGCTGGTCTGGATCAGAAAGACTGATCATCATGCTGATTCCAAATCTAGTCTTATACACTTGCTAGTTGTGTAACTTGAGCAAGTCATTTAATCTCATTTCTCTCAATTTTCTCATCTGTCAAATGAGTTGGAAAGAGAAATGACAAACTATGCTAATGTGCTTGTCAAGAAAACCTCATACAGTGTCATGAAGAGTCAGACACAACTGAAATAACTGAATATACATATATTCATGTATACATGTATTCATATATACATATAACAAATAAGAGGTTTCATTCTCCTCAAGGCTACCCAGAGCACTGAAGTGAGAAGTTCGTTTTGTGTTCTAGTGCTCACTCAGCTATTGCCTAAGTGCATAAGTAATAGTAGAGTAGAATCAACCTAAGTTCACCTTCCTGAATGTCTATTCCTTCAACTATAAAATTAAGGAGTCACTTTAAATGGTGTATCTCTTTTATCTGTATGATCTCTTTCATTCATTTGATGCTAGAAGGAGCAGGTATTATGGTGTCAAGGATTCTTCCAAGAAAAAATAAAGAACTAATCAATCAACTTGTTAGGAAACTGGAGAGTAATTAATCTAACTCCTTCTTTCATGTTCTCTTTCTCACTTACTATGAGATCATTTAGAATTGGTATAGATGCTAATATACCTTTAAAATGGGTATCTGTTCATGCAGAACAGCAAACTCATAGTTTGGACCATTTTCTCTCTAAACATGATCAGGAATACTGGTCATTTCTGTATTCTTCAACCAGCATGTAGGTTTGAGGACAATTAGTCTTTCTTCATTTGAAATTGCATTTCCTGCCTCTTATTTTAAGCCATGTCTATAAATATATTTAGTTGACACAAATTAGACAAACGGAATTCAGTAAAAGAAAACAATGATTGAATTTAATCAGCTTTTTTCCTTTAATCTCAGAAATACCAAATAACCAACTGAGCAGTTCACTTTTGAGCCAATCATTTCAATATAATATAAAACCAATCATACTCTTAGGCTTGGCACAGAATACAACACTGGCCCTGGAGAAAGTTTTTCATTTCTTTTTTAACCAACACTCAAAAATTATTAATTTAGCTCTTTATACATGAACATTAAAAGCTGGAAGTTAATAAATATTTTATGACTCTGAGGCTCAAACACAAATCTGATTGATACTGAAGGATGAGCAGTTGAGGGAGGTTAGAGTAAAGGCTGACTCATTTCAAAATTTGCAGTGATGACAACCAAAAAGAGAGTAAAGATCTTTCCTACCAAGACCTCGAATATATGATTGAAATTGGACTTAGAATCCCACTAGTGTGGGAAATTTCCAGGTAAGGAAACCCCTTCTCTCATATAGATAGATAACCTCTGTAATTTATAGTGTAAGAGAGTTGCCTAGAGCATTGAGAGATCTTACTTACTATGCGCACCATATCTCTTCATATAGCTAGCTAGAAGAAATCTACTTCAGCTCAATGCAGCACCAGTGTTGGTTCATTTGAAGCAGATTGGGTTTCTCAGTGGTACTCAAGTTGCAATAGGGATCTGCCGGTAGATTTCAAATATGTTTTTGGAGCACTTGTAGCACTCTCCTGGTTTGTTCGGTAAGTACATAGGCAGTATTTGTCCTGTTTCCCTATTGAGATGTCCCTTAATGAGTTTATGATTTTATAGTCAAGCTACAGTATCATCCAATTTTCACCTTTAGGAATTGTGGAACACACTAACCCTCAGGCAATTAGTATAGTGGATAGAGCCCTGTGTCTTGAGTCAGAAAGACCTGAATTAAAATCCAGCCTCATACATTAGTTTTGAGGTGCTGGACAGGTCACTTAATCTCTGTTTGCCTCAGTTTCCTTATCTATAAAATGAGCTGCAGAAGGAAACGTCAAATCATTCCAGTATCTTTGCCAAGAAACCCCAAATGAGGCCATGAAGAATTGCACAAAACTGAAAAATAACTGGACTGACTGAACTTTTGGTTCTAACTCACCCCATCATCTTAAGGCCTTTAGAGAAAATAAAAGTTTTTGCCTCTCACTGAAAGGTTGGAGTTACTTAAGCTAAATTTTTTTCTGAGAATTGAGTAAGTATGACAACTAAGCAGCCATTTTCAATCATCAATTAACTGCTATTTTATAATGTTGAAATTTGCCTAAACACATGTCTAGTTCACATTCTATAATTAATTTCCACAAATCTACTCAGGAACTTTTATTAGTATTATTATCATTGATTTAAAAATTTTAAAGATACTTTTTTTTCCCTTGTCCCTAGTGGGACAACATCTTTCTTGGAGGTTGATACTGATTGAGAAGATGGGTGCAGCATTCTCATAGACTAGAAAAGTGGAACTAGAATAAGTATCTGTTTTTCAAAGATATAAAAGGCACAAGAATTCACTTTGTATGCTCCTTGTTTCCCAAAGAAATTATTTCCAATATAGAAAGATAGATGGAACTGATACTTGTGAAAGAAAAAAAAAGAAGCTGAAATGGATTTTTCAAAGGAAAGTTCTATGACTCTTTAAGAAGTCTTCTTAGGGGCAGCTAGGTGGCACAGTGGATAGATCACAAGCCCTGAAGTTAGGAAAACATGAGTTCAAATCTGACCTCAAACACTTAATACATTTTAGCTTGTGTCTCTGGGCAAATCACTTAATCCCAATTGCCTCAGGGGGAAAAAAGAACTCTTCTTAGACAATAATTCTTATTAGGCCTCTATCTTTATGTCATGAAACTAATGGATCCAAAAACTGTTACCATTCTGAAAGCGAGCATATAAAGTATTTTACAGTGAATATATATAAACAATATAGGAAAACTAAAATGATTTATAAAATGAGATACCTAAAAATCAAGAAGCAACAAATATCCACAACAGGTAATCACATTTGTGTTTACCAGTATATTTGTGAGTCAGAAATATTTTATAAGGAAAGAGAATAATTTATTAATTTCATGAATAACATTTCATGAAAAAAAAACATATATTAAGTGATTACTATGTGCAAAGCACTTTGCTATGTAAGAGTATGTGACTAGAAAAGTGGAACTATCCTTCCTTTCAAAAAGTTCACATTTTAGTGATTTACACATGTTGGTATTTTCAACTGCCAGTCATTGTTAAACCACTGACAATGCCAAGGACTTTGCTGTGAAGAATTTTCTTTTCTGGCTGTGGTTGCTGAGGAGGCAAGAACTTATGCATTGATTGCAGATTTCAGGTCAAATTTCTGCAATCATAAAATGAGAGAATTGGACTAGATTACCGCAAAGGTCTCTACACCCATGATTTTTTGCAAATATTGTTTGAGTTTATATTGCTATTATGAAGACATACATGTAAAATTTAGACATACTTGTGAAATTAAGCAGTTAACTGGAATAGTACATTGGGTGCTGGCCTTGGAAACAGAAAGACCTGAGTTTGAATTATTGACTTACTGAATATGTGACCTTGAGCAAGTCATAAAATGATTTATGAATGTGATACCTGATAACTAGGAAGTAACGAATATCCAGAATAGAAAAGCACATTTGTGAATCAGAAACATTTTTATAATGAAGCAGAATAATCTATTAGCTTAATGAATGAGTTAAAAAAGCATTTAAGAGACTTATTAAGTAAGCATTATTTCAACCTTAATTTTCTCTAATGGGAATAATAATTAGCATCTACCTCACAGATTTTTGGGGAATATGAAATGAGATAATATATAAAGCTTACAAAGCACTTTATAAATACTTGCTATCATTATTAAATTGACATTTCCTCAGTCCCATCTGGGATTTTAAGACACAGAGACAGAGCCTTATACTCAATTAATTTAATTTCAGTGTTTATTGATAGTACACAAATTGATCTGCTGGACAGAGGATATTGAAGGACCCTGTGTCCTGCCCATTCCACGCTCCCAGGACATAATATTGGTTCTGATTCTGAGAGATAAAGCAAGCATGCACGACAAACTTCTTGCAATCATCCATGCTCAAAATTTTTCAAGTTAAGTCTATGTAGGGTTAGATGGATAGGGTCTCTCTTCTATTATTTAGAACTCACACAGAATCTTTTATAAAATATGCCAATCTAGAGGAAATGAACACCAATCAACTTACAACACATCAAATTGGAGTAGCTCATATAACAATAGACACAAGAGTTGGTGCCATTGTTTTAATATCAAGAACTATGCTTAATGGACTCTATTACTCATTTTGTTTCTCTTCTTGGGAGGAAAGGGATCCTGTCTAAACAGAATACATAAGAGTGGTATAATTTATCTATAGAAAGAAGTGAGTTAAAGAAAGTAAAATGTTTTACTTAACAATAATTAGTTAGCTATGATAATAAATATATAAACAAGATCCATATCTAATTTGTTGATTTGCTAAATGTTTTCTTCTGCTGTGCACATTAATTCATCTTCAACCTTGTATGTGATCTCTAAAAGAGATGTAGATCTATCTATAGACATTATTATATATTGAGAAAGACAGACAGAAGAAAGAGAGAGAAACAAACACCTGAACTATGGATAATGTTGTCATCACCTAATCTTTATACTAAAAACATCTACAAGAAGTCAAAACATCTAAATTTTTCTACAAAATCTTCACTGTTACCTCTTAGGTAATATTTTGATTATCTAACAGTACAGAGAACAGAGCCTTTTTAAAATTTTTGCCAGTTAATAATAATAACAATAATGAACATAAAATATTAAACGATAATGAACAAGCACGTCAGGCACTACCTTGAGTACCTTACAATTATTGTCTCATTTGATTTTCACAATCACCCTGAGAGGAAGATGACATAATTATTTCCATTTTATAGATGAGGAAACTGAGGCAAACGAAGATCAAATTACTTTCCCAGAGTTACATAGCCAGTAGTTTTTATAAACTGTACTTGAACTCAGGTCTTTCTGACTCCAGGTCCATTGTGCCATCTAACTGACCAATTAATTTGGGCTAACTACCAGTACTTTAAAATGTTAGGAATTAATTAACAACTCTTTATATTTTTTTTATTCTTAACTTTTACTTTAATGATCATGATTTTAATTTTAAATTCTTAGTCACCAGAGAAGTAGAATTTTTTAAACATGTAAAATATTAGAGAAATTTAAAACATAGAAAGAAGATAAAATTTATACTTAATGGCATCAGTAGTTTGCAGAATTTGTATCCCTTCTGCAAGACTTTTTCCTTTTCTCACACTCTACAAGAGTAGAAACTCCTTTAAGGCAGAAACTGTCTTCATGTAAATCTTATAAATCCTCTAGTTCCTAGCATGGTACTCTACTATGCTCATAATAGATGCTAAATAAAGATTTAGGGACTGAATGATCCTCTCATTGTCTAAAATATACTTAAGAGAGGGAGTATGTTTCAAAGAATAGTTTAGCATAGGATGCCTTCATTTTATTTTTCCTTTAAAATCTTTCCAGATTCTGTCACTCCAGTAATGGCTGAGGCTAGTAGGCCATAATTCATAGGACTTTCAGATTGCCTGTGTACTTGGGTATATGTAAGTCCTTTATCAAAGGAAACTATGTTTGTACATAGATTGTTGTTGACACAAAATTATGAGTCTCAAAAACAAAATGGAGAATTTCTCCAATACACTGGAGGGGATTCCAAGTAAGAACATTGAGAGTATATATGGCTGATTTAGCACAAACAAATCCTTACTACTTACTTTAATTTAGATTTATTGGCTTTGAAATTTAAGATATATATCTACATGGTTGTTAAAAATTGTGTATATTTACATATATATGTATATTTATCCTAATATATTTTAGGTATACTTTATAACATAGAGAAACAGAGAATTCTTTTTTTATTATAGCTTTTTATTTACAAAACATATGCATGGGTAGTTTTTCAACACTGACCCTTGCAAAATCTTCTGTTTCAACTTTTCCCCTCCTTTCTCCCACCTCTTCCCCTAGATGGCAGGCAGTCCAATACATGTTAAATATGTTAAAGTACATGTTAAATACAATATATGTATACATATTTATGCAGTTATCTTGCTGCACAAGAAAAATCTAATCTAGAAAGAAAAAAAAAAAAAAACCAAGAAGGAAAACAAAAATGCAAGTAAACAATCATAGAAAGAGCGGAAATGCTAGGTTGTGGTCCACACTCATTTCCCATAGTGCTCTCTCTGAGTACAGCTGATTCTCTTCATTACTGAAAAACTGGAACTGGTTTGGATCATCTCATTGTTGAAGAGAGCCACATCCATCAGAATTGATCATTATATAGTATTATTGTTGAAATGTATAGTGATCTCCTGGTCCTGCTCATTTCACTCAGCATCAGTTCATGTAAGTCTCTCCAGGCCTTTCTGAAATCATCCTGTTGGTTCTTTCTTAAAGAAAAGTAATATTCCATAATATTCATATACCACAGTTTATTCAGCCATTCTCCAATTGATGGGCATCCATTTAATTTCCAGTTTCTAGACACTATAAAAAGGGCTGCCACAAACATTCTTGCAATATAGGTCCCTTTCCCTTCTTTGAAATCTCTTTGGGATATAAGCCCAGTAGTAACACTGCTGGAGAACTGGGATAATCCAGAATAGCTAGATGTGTTCACAATTCCACCAACAATGTATCAGTGTCCCAGTTTTCCTGCATCCCCTCCAACATTCATCATCATCTTCCCCTGTCATTCTAGCCAATCTGACAGGTGTGTAGTGGTATCTCAGAGTTGTCTTAATTTGCATTTCTCTGATTAATAATGACTTGGAGCATCTTTTCATATGGCTAGAAATAATTTCAATTTCTTTGTCTGAGAATTGTCTGTCCATATCTTTTGACCATTTATCAATTGGAGAATGGCTTGATTTCTTATAGAGTCAATTCTCTATATATTTTAGAAATGAGGCTTTTATCAAAATCTTTGACTGTAAAATGTTTTCCCAGTTTATTGCTTCCCTTCTAATCTTAGTTTGCATTAGTGTGCATTAATTTTGTTTGTACAAAAACTTTTTAACTTAATATAATCAAAATTTTCTATTTTGTAATCAATAATGATCTCTAGTTCTTCTTTGGTCCTAAATTCCTTCCTCCTCCACAAGTCTGAGAGGTAGACTATCCTATATTCCTCTAATTTATTTATAATCTCATTCTTTATGCCTAAATCTTGAACTCATTTTTGATCTTATCTTGGTGTATGGTATTAAGTGTGGGTCCATGCCTAGTTTCTGCCATATTAATTTCTAGTTTTCCCAGCAGTTTTTGTCAAATAGTCAATTCTTATTCCAAAAGTTGGGATCTTTGAGTTTGTCAAATACTAGATTGCTATAGGTATTGACTATTTTGTCCTGAGAACATAACCGATTCCACTGATCAACTAGTCTATTTCTTAGCCAATACCAAGTGGTTTTGGTGACTACTGCGTTATAATATAGTTTTAGAACAGGTACAACTGGGCCGCCTTCATTTGAATTTTTTTCATTAGTTTCCTTGCAATTCTTGAACTTTTGTTCTTCCACATTAATTTTGTTGTTATTTTTTCTAGGTCATTTAAAAATAGTTTCTTGGGAGTCTGATTGATATAACACTAAATAAATAGGTTAGTTTAGGTAGTATTGGCATCTTTATTATATTTGCTCGGCCTATCCAAGAACACTTAATATTTTTCCAATTGTTTAAATCTGACTTTATTTGTGTGGAAAGTGTTTTGTAATTTTACTCATATAATTCCTAACTTTTGAAAATATATATTAAAAAAAAAAGAAATATGCCTCCTGTATAGTATTGTCCAGTGTATATTATTATCCAGGCTTTACATTTTTGGCATTAGGAAGTATGTTTAAAATCACTTTATGTTGTGCTAAAACCCTTATCTTGCCCCCAATCTAACTCCCAACAGTCTCCTATCATATATCATTCTCAGTGGCTGTCTTCCTTATCCCCTGTTCTGTCATTGAAATGTTTTGTTTTGTTGTTAAATTTCATTTATATTTTTATTTGTATATTTTTAAAATTTCCTTCAACATCCATCCTACCTTAAGTATTTTAGGAAAGTCAAGAAATATTTTTAAAGACGAAAAAAGGAAAAAAAAAAGATCAAGAGAAAAGTTCTGAAAATATATGCAGTATACCATTTTTTATATCTTTCATTTCTACCAAAGGGGTGAAGTGTGTTCTCATATGTCTTCTTTTGGAGCCATGAGTATCATTGTAATTTTCTTGATTCTTTAATTCATTCTGCATCAGTTCATATAGTTTTTTTTTCATTCTGCTCAGAACTCTTTGTATTCATTTCTTATAGCATAGTTATATTCAAATACCACTGCATTTTTAGATAGTTCCCAATCATTGCATATTTACTTTGTTTACAATTCTTTATAGCACAAAAAAAAATGTTGCTATAAATATTTTGTTGTATATGGAGCCTTTCTTCTTATCAATATTTTCCTACTGCTAGAACATCTGGACCAAAAAGTATGGACATTTTATTCACTTTATTTGTATAATTATATATGAATGCTTTCCAAATGGTGCATCACTATTTCACTAGTGTGGCAATCATCTCATAATCCCTCCAGTATTCACTCTTCTCTCCTTTGAAATGTATATTTTTGAATACTAATAACCACCAGTTTCAGAATTGAAGAAACAATGAGAGCAAACTGAACCAGGCTTGATGAAAGTGGTAAGTCTAAATAAATGTTGTTATTATCTCTGAAAAATAGTGCTTTCACGTTTGCTCATCTATTTGGTTTTGGTTACTTGAATCAGGTAATAACAAGACTAAATAAAAAAATCATTCTGTAAATTCCCAAATGTTTGATTCATGCAAAAGGCACTACTAAGGATTTTGTTTTGAAAATATATAAAATAGAATCACAAAACTTCCTTCAGCTCTAAGAACAATCAAAAGAATCCAAACATAAAAAAGTGGCTCTATTTGAATTTCACAAATTTACAAAAAAATTAGCTTTTATTTTCTTTGCCTTTTTTTTTTTTTTTTTTTTTTTTTTTTTTTTTTGCTAGTTGCATTCTTTAATTTCAGGTAAGATGAAAAGAGATGAGGTACATTGTGAATAACACAAAGTATGTAAATTGATTTTCACTTTCATTTTCTTATTGTTCTATTGGCCCTGACTAGTCAAACATATGGAAGTAAAAGTTATGGTGATAAAACCCTGAACATCTGATGAATTCACTCGGTTCTAGTATTAGAGCTGGAAGGTATTTTCAACATCGATGTTTTTTTGCAGATAAAAATGAGGTAGACAGGTCAAATCACTTGCCTGTAGTTACTACAGCCAAAAAGTGGAAAGGTCAGTAATTGAACCTGATCTAATCATATTTCAATGATTTTATTTGGGGAAAGACAAAACAAATAGTGACAAGTTTTGTTTAGTGCAGTGTAGTCAAAATGTCTGGCTGACTGACTGAGTTGTTCATTTTTAGACACAGAATAGCAATAAAAAATATCATAAGGTAAGCCAAATATTTTCAAGCACACTAGTTTGCAAGTGACTTCTAACTTTTTAAATAAATGGCATTAGTAGAAAATGATAGAGCACAACATACCTTGCCTCAGCTGATTACAGAGTTAAGGGTGTGTGTGTGTACACCCTTATTATAGTTTATATTCTAATAGAAATTTAGTGAACCTGGATACTTCCTCCATTAATACCCTGGCTTTGACATGCCCGGAGATGCTATACATAGTATTGTTTTACTTTTCTAAGATGCATCCTACTGATGCAATATTAATATGAATTTATAACCACTCCTGCTATAGTGAGAGCACATTAGATTAAAAATAACTTCCATACTGGTACTTACTCATGTAATTTATATATTATAAAATGTCTTCAGCTAAGGTTAGCCCCATATAATACCATACTAACTGGTTCAAAAATTAACAATCCCATCTGTCATTGGATCTGAACTAGTGTTTGCCAGAGTAAAATATACTACTGACTGTCAAAAGTTCTTCTACCATGGGACAGACTTTTAGAATCCTTAGCATAATAGATCAGGCTCTAGAGGAAGGAAGCAAAGATTTAAAGGAGCCAGATACAAGGAGAGCATAAGGTTTTTTATTTAGGACTGAAAAGGACCTTAGAAATCATCTAATTCAATCTTTTCATTTTAAAAATTACGCAACATAGTGGAATCAGTGGCGTACTGGATTTAGAGTCAGCAAACTTTGGGATCATATTTTGCTTCTAACAGCTTATTGTATGATAATGTGCAAATCTCTTCAGTTCTCTGAGCTCCACTTTCCATGGTTCCTTCCAGCTACAAATATTTGAACCTACATTCCTGGAAAACCTAGAATTCATATAGATTGACAAGTGACAGAATCAGAATTTTATAAATCCTCTGAAGGAGATTGTTTTTAATCTGTAAGGTTTTTTTTTAAAAACAAGTACTTATGATACTAAAATATTGGTAAACTGGGAAAAATTGATGAATCTTTGAACCTTTAGTTTTTTTTTATTTCAATCACATCCAATTCTTTGTCACCCCATCTGGAGGTTTCTTGGCAAAAATGCTGGAGTGGTTTGTCATATCCTTCTTCAGTTCATCTTGCAGATGAGGAAATTGAGGCAAATAGAGTTAAACTTGCCCAGGATTCCCCAGCTAGTAAGTGTCTGAAGCTGAATTTTAATCAAGTCCTCCTGACTGACTACAGGGCTCACAGTCTATCCACTGTGTCTCTTAGTTATCTTGAGTCTTTGAACTAGCAGTTAAAATTTTGTGGTCTAAATACTACCAGACCAATTTTAGGGAACTTTTTCATTGACCTAAATGATTTTTTTTAGAATCAATTGGCATTATGGTGCCAAGATAGTATAGTCTGAAAGTCTTACCAAAAAAAAATCACACATTGAAATTTTCCTAAAATGGCTAATGCAATTGGGTTATATGTAACTTGCTCTAAGATTTAAGAGGATTATAATCAACTGGCTTTCTTCTGTATCTAGGTTTTAATATAATGGTAGAGAGAGGGAAATATAGATATGTATGTTATATATTGATGTGTATATATACATATAAACATACTGTATATATATATATGTATATATATATATGTTGTATATACATCTTCATATCCACATTTGTGTGCATCTGGAAACGTGTGTATGATATATACATGTGTATGTGCATTTATATATATATGTACACTTGAATACAAACACACACTGCTTTACAGACAATGACACTTCTATACCATTTAGACACCCTCCCACTCCCAGCATTTCCACTTGATCTGCCAATGTACTCTATGCAGCTGTGTGTCTTGCCCTTTTACCTACATTGCAGCTGAACTTTACTATATATATTTGAATGTGAGCTCCTTGACAATAGGGGTTGTTTTCTCTTTCTACTGCTGGCACTCAGAACAGTGTTTGGCATATGATTAGCACTTAAATATTTTCATTCGCTCCCTCCTTCATTCATGATCCAGTTTCAGTCACTCTTTTCCCTCCATGAAGTCTCTTTTACCTTGCCCTCCAGATTCACCTCTCCTTTCTCTGATCTCAGTAGCACTCACAACACTTTCTATCCCATTGTCTGTTGCTTAATTCTATGCTGCTTTAGAATTTTTTAACCTCAAAGGCAGAGAGAGAACAAGGGTATGGTGGGAGTTAATGAATGTGGTTCAACTCTTGGCCCTGCTAAATTGTCTCAACAAAATATTGTAAACACTCCAATGCCTGGTCAAATTCAGATTTTTTGGAAGTTTGCTAATGAGGGGACAATGTACATTAAACTCAGATTTTAGCATTGCCACATGAATTATTAATGAATTTAAGCAAGCCATTTTACTTTTCTTGACCTCAATTTAGTCATATTAAAATTATTGAGTTGGACTAATTGATCTCTAAGGTCTCTTTGAGCTTTAGATCCTATTTGAACCCATTGTAGTTCCAAGAAAGGAAGGTATTACAGGCCTGTAAAAAACTGGTCATCCAGTTTGCTTATTATGAAGAATGGTGCATTGGAAAGAACACTGAATTTTGAGACAAATAACCTAGCTTCAAATCCAGATTCTCATACTTATTAACAATTAGTATAATCCCATGAATTCAAATTCAGATTCTCATGCTTATCAATAACTAAAATGTATATAATACAATAAATTCAAATCCAGATTCTCATACTTATTAATAGCTAGCATATGTCTTGTGCCATGAATTCAAATCCGTGTTCTTTTATTTATTGGATAGCTTTTATATGGTATCATCATTCAAATTTGTATTGCCATACTTTTTAATAGCTAGCAATAGTAGTACCACAATGACCTCATTTTATTTGATTCTTACAACTTATCAGGAAGGTTAATCCTACTATTTTATGAATTTTACAGAAAAGGAAAGTGAAGCTAAGAGAAATGAGTCATCCAGCTAGTATTTTAGGATTTGAACTCAGTTCTTCCTGACTCCAGGTCCAGCATTTAGTGGCTATGTTACCTCCATTACTTTTTAAGTGACTTTGTTTTCTTAGTTTCCATGAATGAAGGTTTTGTTTTTGTTTTTGTCTTTTTTTTTTTTTTATTATTGGTAGAACATTTGGTAGAACATAATTTTTCAATATTGACCCTTGCAAACATTTCTGTTCCAACTTTTCCCTTCCTTCATTCCACCCCCTCTCTAAGATGGCAGGAAGTCTCATATATGTTAAACATGTTAAGGTATATCTTAAATAGAATATATGTGTACATATTTATATAGTTCTCTTGTTGCACAAGAAAAATCAGATTTAGAAAGGTAAAAATAACCTGGGAAGAAAAACAAAAATGCAAGCAGTCCACACTCATTTCCCAGTGTTCTTTTGCTGGGTATAGCTGATTCATCACTGATCAGTTGGAACTGCATTGGATCCTCTCATTGCCAAAGATATCCACTTCCATCAGAATTGATCCTCATATTGTATTGTTGTTGAAGTATATAATGATCTGTTGGTTCTGCTCATTTCACTCAGCATCAGTTCATGTAAGTCTCTCCAAACCTCTCTGTATTTATCCTGCTGGTTATTTCTTACATAACATTCATATACCACAATTTATTCAGCCATTCTCCAATTGGTGGGCATCCATTCAACTTCCAATTTCTAGCCACTACAAAAAGGGCTGCCACAAATATTTTGGCACATACAGGTCCCTTTCCCTTCTTTAATATCTCTGGGATATTAGCCCAAATCAAAGGGTATGCACAGTTTGAGAAGTTTTTGAACATAATTCCAAATTGCTCTCCAGAATGGTTGGATTAATTCACAATTCCACCAACAATGTATCAGTATCCCAGTTTTTCCGCATCCTCTCCAACATTCGTTATTATCTTTTCCTGTCATCTTAGCCAATCTGATAGATGTGTAGTGGTATCTCATAGTTGTTTTAATTTGCATTTCTTTAATCAATAATGATTTGGAGCACCTTTTCGTAAGAGTAGAAATAGTTTCAATTTCATCATCTGAAAATTGTCTGTTCATATCCTTTGACTATTTATCAATTGGAGAATTGCTTGATTTCTTAAAAATTAGAGTAATTCTCTACATATTTTGTAAATAAGGCCTTTATCAGAACCCTTCACTGTAAAAAATGTTTTCCCAGTTTATTGCTTCCCATGAATGAAGGTTCTGAATTAAATGCTCATTAAGGTTCTGTCCAACCTTAGATCATATGGTGATAGTTTTTTTTCCTTTGTTCCTTCCCAACATGTTGCTTCCTGTCTCCCCCATCCTTATTCCCCAATGTTCTCTCCCTTCTACCACAGCAAAGCTGTATTGGAGGGGATTACCAGGTGGCCTGATTCAGTCAGTCTCATTTATTGGCAGTAAGTCTTTTAAGGAAAACCCTCTTGACATATCAATAATGCCACATCAAAATGTCCATTTGTTCTAAATAAGAATTGATCATATTCAATTAATATAGATCATGTCACCAGGCAGTTCATTTAGATTGTCATAGGTATGCAGTTCATGACCTAGAATAAAACATCATATTAGTAAGAACTATCCTTGGTCCAGAAAAGGTCAGAAACCTCAGAATCTTTTCTTATTCTAGATTTTCATGTTAATTCCAGCAGACATCTTCTCCTGGATGGGTAATTTCTCTACACATTTCTAAATGAGTAGTGTGAACATGTGTAAACTAGATATCAAATTGAAACCAGCCCTCCCTCTTACCCTTGGGGCTGTGGTACATGAAACAGCAAGCAATGTTCTTAGTTACTAAAATAGATGGCTTCATCCCAGAGTGGTGGAGATGGTGATGATGATGAAGATGATGATAATGAAAGATAATGATTATGATGCACATCCAGATTGTATACTGTGAATTTCAAAGCTTGAAGGAATGTATGTCTTAATATTTGGCTACCAAAAAAATAGTAATATAGTAAATATGTATATATAACAGTAAATATACTTGGCAAAATATTTTTCTAATTCAAAAATTTAATTCTTCAAGGATTCATAATTTAATCAATGATAACCCAGCTGGCAACTTTGTTACAAATTAATAAATGACCTTTAAGAGATATTGTTTAAAAAAATTAATCCCATGGATAATAAATTGCTTTGAATTTAGCTAGACTAGTTCTTATAGAGCAAACTGCAGCCCATCCCAGAATTGATATTGAATGCTTACTAGATTAACTTGATAGAACTTGTCAAAAGCTTCACACAAGCCAGGTGTACCTTTATTCCTCTCTGATAAAGTATAAGGATATGATGCTGCCTAGATGTATTATTCCTTTTTTAATAAATCACAAAATAACTAAGGAAAGGTTAAATGAGAAACACATGAACAATAGTGGGATTAAGACTAGAACTCCAGTTTCTTGACATCAAATCTAATATTCTTAAACCTTAAATACTCTTAAACTTTCTTCAAGACTCAGCCCAAGAACTATTTCCTACATAAAGCTATTCATGATTCTTCCAGAAATTAATATCTTTCTCCAAATATTTTGGTATTCCCATATATGCATGTTGTCTCCCTTCACTTCTAGGACAGGGAGTCTTTTTACCTCCATCTACTACATCATACCTGTTCCATGGTAGGTGCTTCATGAATGAGGATTGGTTGATAGTGTTGCATTTTCAAAACATTTATATATGAAATATTTTAATGCATATATAGGGAATCTCATTTGATCTTTAAAACTGTGTTTTTCTTTCTGAAAGAGAAATGATAGATGGAGGGTGATGTCTTGACTAGCAAGTGATTGGATTTCAGTGAGGCAGAGTTGTGCAAAGTCATCAGCCTCATTATCTCCTCCAGTTGAATCCAGTAGCAAGACATAGTTAGGACTACTGGCCATAAGCCCAGATGCAGGAGGAGACATTAGTTTGTTTTAAGCTAAGGATTTTCCCAAGTCTCAGTTTGAGGCAACCTCCGTTCTGTGATTTAAAGTAACTGTAAAAAATGAGTTAAAAGGTGGCCTCTTACCACTCAAAAAAAAAAAAAACAAAGTAGGAGGGTAGACCCTCAGGATTTCTGGCCAGAAAGGAATAATTGCTAATTACATTCATTCTAAATCAACAAAACACAAACAATTATGCAATGAGACTTGAACTAGGACCTGCTATTGGACAATCATTGAAAACTAGACTGATTTGGATTTAAGGCATGATTAAGTAGCTCCTTTTGAATCTAATTTTGAAAGTCTGGTTTTCCAGAGCTCCATTTCAAAAAATAATTACTGAAGCTGCCTGGGACAAAAGAGTTAATTGTTCCAGTGGTTTTTGTTGTTGTTGTTTTGTTTTGTTTTGTTTTAATGACAGAATAAGTGGATAGGAAAGAGAAAATGATGTTTAAAATAAGCCTATGGGGTAGGTAGGATCACCATTCCTATTATATGCATTAAAAAGATTGAAGCTCAATGAGGTTATGCAATTTAACAGTGACATAGCCAGTAGATAATACAGTTGGAATAGGGCCTATATCTCCTTTGCCCATTGTTGTTTATCCAGTATTGTTAATTTCTCTGACCCTTAGTTTTCTTCATTCATAAAATGAAGGTTTCCAGATCATCTCTAAGTTGCCTTTGAGTTCCAAGTCTCATTATCATATTGTTCTTATTTCATCTATGTTACTTTAAAAGTCCTAGGACCATGCCATTTACAAATTTTCAATCAACAATAACCAAAGGCAACTGATCCAGGTGGTGAGGGGGATCAATAGAGTTATAAAAACATCAGAAAAGTTCAGGATAAATGTCAGTGCCTTCCCCAGGGAAGATAATAATTAGTCAGTCAGCTTAATCAGGTTCCCAAGAATCTTCCCTATTAATGGCATCTAAGATTGTGTCTTTGTTCTGGAGAAGATACCCAAGAGGGATTCTTGTCAATACCTGAATTAGAAAGTAAATTAGCATTATACATTGCCAGAACAAATTAAATAATACCTCTCCCTTTCCCCCAACCCCACAAAAAGAAGATTTTCTAAAGTTCTTCATTGACTTCAGGCAGTAGAGGTACAAGTCTTAGAATTGCTGACAAATGACTTGAGTTCAACTGATTCCCTCATGTATTTCCTACTGTTGTGACTGTGAAAGTCATTTTCACTTTTCTGACCTTTACCTTTCTTATCTGCAAAATAAGGGATTGAGACAATTACTGTTGCTGTTAAGTTATTTCAATGGTGTACTCTTCATGACCCCACTCCAGGTTTTTTGGTAAAGATACTGGAGTGATTTGCCATTTCTTTGTTAAACTCATTTTACAAAATGAGGAATTAGAAGCAAACAGGGTTAAGTGATTTGCCCAGGGTCACCTAGCTAATAACTGTCTGAGGCAAAATTTGAACTTCTGAAGATCAGTCTTCCTGTTTCCAGATCCTTCAATCTATCCATTGTACTACTTAGGTACCCTGACACTTAAGGGTAGAATAAGGTGACCTTGGGGCAAAGTTCTTAATATTCACTTGGCTAGGGCAACTCTGGCCTTTAATTACTGTGATGACATATACATTGATGGAGGGAATTCTCCACACTGGAATCCTCCTCCCAAAAAATAATAAATCCTTTGTGTATTTGTGTGGTCCCCTTCTAGGAAGATAGCCATCATTCACACCTTATCACACAGAACCATTGTAAGCCTCAGAACACACTAAAAACAGTAGTTATAATTACAATAAGCTACTGACCTCAACCAGTGGTTCTTTCTGTAAACTCTGTGTGAATGCTTGGCATCCTGTAAAATGTTCAAACATATGGCTGATTTAGGTACTTAATGGGCATAGGCTATTTCTAGCATTTTTGAGCTTTACAAATTTAATAATAATAATATCCTAAGGCTTTAATGCTAAAACGAATCTAAGCAGCATCCTGCATTTGATGATGTAAAACTAGTCTTAGTTCGCTGCCTTCCCAACTACAAAAATCTTCAATAATATTATCCCTGAAGGAATCTGAGTTGCAAAGAAAAATGCATCTCTGGGATGCTGGAGTCTAGTTGTAGTCCCAGCTTTGCCACTGGCAAGCCTAATGTGGAACCAGTCATTTCAACTCTCTGCTTTGCTTTCCCAATTTATGATCATTTCCCAATATTATAATAATAATAGCTCACATTTTTTGAATGCCTTAGGGGCCATGAAGTGTTTTCCTACAATAATCCTAACTAGTTATTATTGTCTCCATTTTATAATTGAGTAATTCAAAATTTATAGGGCAAAGTGACTTGTTCATTGCTAGAATGAAGGAATGAATGTTTGAAGGAAGGAAGGAAGGAATAAATATGCTTTTATTAAGTTCTTACTATATGTATTGCTTGATGATGCAACAAGAAAAATAAGAAACTCAAAAATCTCACATTATAGTAAGGGGAAAAGCAAAGTTTAAAATCACATATTTTGCCTCTGAAGACCAGTTCTTTTGCTATTATATCATGCTGTAAGATTTCTATTGCACTATAGAAAGGTGATTTGGAATAGCAAAAAGATTATTGCATCTAAGTCAAAAAATCATCTGTCAAATCCTTCCTCTACTACTTATCTCCTTTTTGACACTGGGCAAGTTATCTAAACTCTCTAGTCTTCAGTTTCCTTATCTAATGAGAAGGTAGAACTAAATGGTGTCCAGTAGCCTTTCTAATTTTTAATGATCTATCCTGGGTCTATATTAGAATAAGTATTATCGATGCATCAAATAATGACCCCTAAAATCTAACAGCTCCATTCTCAAAAGATTTTATATAAATTAGCTAAGACATTGAAATGGGGTAAGAGGCCTGGACTTGGACTCAAAAAGATGCAAGTTGAAATTCTTCCCCAGATTTTTACTAGTTCTGTGACTTTGGGCAAGTCATTTAACATTTCAATCTTAATTTCTTCATCTGTAAAATGGGAACAACAATAGTTCCTACATTCCAGAATTGGAAGAATCAAACAAGATTACATATGTTCAGCATTTTGCCAACTTTAAATATTAGCTATCATATTAATAGTTAATATATGAAATGGGGACAGCACTCTTATCCTTTAGGACCAGTCTCATTAAAGTATTTCCTTGTATTTTGAAACTTGTTAAATTTATGTTGAGGCTTTTGGATGAATGATAGTTGATAAATACAAGTAGCAGTACTATTTGTTCCATAGAAAAGTGGAGACCCTCTTTCCCTCCCCACAAAGCACTTTTCTTACTTAAAATATAAATTCAACAATTCTTCCTTTGCAACAACAACAACAAAATTCAGTTCTACACATACATATTGTACCTAGGATATACTATAAGATATTTAATATGTATGGGAATGCCTGCCATCTAGGGGAGGGGGTGGAGGGAAGGAGGGGAAAAATTCAGAACAGAAGGTAGTACAAGGGATAATGTTAAAAAAAAACAAACAAAAAAAAAAAACCTATGTATATGTACTGTCAAAAAAAAGTTATACTTGTAAAAATTAATTTAAAAAAAGAATATAAATTCAGAGCAGAGAGGAATCAACACTTTCATGTTCTCTATAGGTCATGTTCTACTGCCCAGGCCATTGCGGACTCTTACTAGATATGAATTGGTAGCATAACAATGACTCCCTAGAATATGTAGTGGAATCTGTTTACCTAGGAAACAAGGATTTTCCCATTATTGTTTATCATTACTGTTCACTATTTTATTAAATACTCACAGTCTTGCCCAATGTTCTAATTGGCATAATTCTTATTATATATAACCTTACAATTTAATTCACTAGGTCTACTATCTCTATTTTATTATACCTAGACTGACAGTCCCCATGTCCAGAGATTGTTACCAAGACTAATAAAAAGGAATAAAGACATGAAATGTCATACTGAGATATCTAAATCAAAGGAGAGATTATCTATAAGTCAGAATTTGTACTATATGAAACTAGGTAAAAAGTCCTGACTACCTTAGAATAAGCCCCTATAGCAGTAATTCCCAATTATTATTTTTTTTTTGGCAAGATATCCTCTCCTCAAAGGCATTATGGGATTCACAGCACAAAGTTACAGTATAAAATGACTGTTCTTTGTATAGGGAAGGGCAGAATGGAAGGGGAAAAAAAAATCAAAGCTGGAAAAGGCTCCTAGTTTAACTCTGCATTTGAGATCCTAAATTCAAAAAGCTCAGAGGCTTGTAAAGAAGGAAGGAAACAAGCATCCATTAAGCACCAACTATGTGCTAGGCACTGTGCTATATGCTTTACAAATATTATCTCACTGGATCCTCACAGCAATGTAGGGGAATGGGTGCTATTGTTTTCATCATTTTTTAGAGGAAGAGAGTGAAGCAGTCAAAGCTTAAGTGAAAAGAAAAAAAGAAAAAAGTGCAGAGCTACACAGGTAGTAAAAATCAGAAATTAGATTTGAATTTATGTCTTTCTGACTATAGGCTTGGTGTTCTACCCACTCTACCATCCAGCTGCCTTACCACCCATAGACTTTAGTTAAGTCCTTAACATCCTATGATCCCTTAAAAGTAGGACAAGCTCAGAGAGGCTTATCACTAGTTGACCACTAAAGGATGATAAAGATTTTATAGCCAAAGTATTTCATGAAAATCTCTCCTAAATTGCAGAGATGTTACAATCTGCTCTGAAGAAGGGAATGCTTAAATCAATGAAAATCACAGATCTTTTGAATTAATTTGAATAGAGGAAGAACATCTTTTTTGAGAGTAAATTATTAGCCTTTATACCCACACACAAAGTGTAAATGGGCTTCTAATTTTAAATGTTTCCATTATTCCTACTCTGAGCCATAACCAAGATGAGGTCACTGGGGCTTTGTCCAGTAAGCCAATTATTGGAAATTGCCTTCCCTCCCCAAGTAGACACTCTTCTTCTTCTAAGTAGAGAGACAACACCCACCTATTTTAGCCCAATAAAGTTCTGCACCACACAGTGCACATGCCTTTGTTTCCACCTCAGTTGTTCTCATACCAAGTGATTCAGATCTCTCATCTGCTCCACCCTAACAATATACCAGTTTGTAGAGGGTGTTTTTCCCCTTCTAATACTTAAGAAGGATTTAAGCTGACTTCTCTGTCTGATGTGCTTCCCGTTCAATTGTTTTTTTCTTTGCATCTCTGTTTCCCAGCATCATGCTCAGATAAAATAATTTCTAGTTATCACTATACTTATAATATAGACACTGACCAGTCATTATCACTGGGTCAAAGTAGATTGATCATTATCTTGAAAATTTAATCCCCCAAAGAAGTAAGTTTGAATGAAAGATTTTTATTTTCCTAAAATCTCCAGTGATTGCTTCCATTCTATAAAAGACTTGTATATATTTCTCCACCACACAGAAGATCTTGTGTACTTAGAATCCCTGTCATGGAGGCTTTCTCTCTCAATAAATATCAACCATTGTCATCACCATCCCACAGAAGCATTTGCTGAACCCCTGTTCTGCACTTGGTACTTACTGGACAGTATAAAAGTGTCCTAGTTAAAAATAACTTCAGTGTTTGAAGACTGTTAGGACAGTTGCAGTCTTAACGGTAAATACTGACGCTAATGCCAGTAGAGGAGGCAGAGACAATTGAATGAAAACCAAGCAAATAAACTCAAGATGAAATATTTTCATTGGGTGCAAGAAAATATAACAGAAACAGTGGGGAACAGCTGTATTTTCACATAGAGAAAAAGTAGTACCTGCCTGTGGAATAATCCAGCTGAGCATAATAGGAGAGGTAGCTTTTGGGAGCTGTGCTAGATTATTCAAAGAGCATATTCTCTGCCCTACAGCAACTGACATTCCAAAGAAATGTCTCTGGAATGGAAAGATACTACACTTATGTTCCAATTCTGTTTTTTCTTGTGACCAAAATATTCTTTCTTATTTTTACCCTAATCATTTTATTATAATTTATATTTTAAATTTAATTTATATTTATAAAGCAGCTTAATTAATTTTAATATCAATTTCAAGTAGACAAAAGTAAGAAATTTAAATAGTTGCTTTTAATATATAATTGTGCTGAATTAATCAAGGTATCACAATTCTGCTATCTTAATCTATCATAAAATATATCTTAAAACTTGACTGGTTTTTTGTTTGTTTGTTTGTTTGTTTTTGTGCAGAAAAACATGCTAATAGCATGTACCTCCAAAGATTGTAGGGAGGTTCTAATGAGATTATAATTGGAAAGTATTCGACAGTCCTGGGCACCTAGTATACACTATCTGAATGTTGTTGTTACTGTTGTTATTGTTAGTTTTACCTTGGGAGCTTGAGGAATACGTTTAACCTTCTTGGGACTTCTTTGAAATAAAACAGTTGGATTAGTTGGCCTCTGAGGTCTCTCCCATCGCTCCATAAAAATGGGGCTCCACTTGTTCACTGATGCTCCACTAATGCCAGAACAGTAATTAGAAGCCAGATCTTCATGATACAATTCTTGCCAACATAGCACAGTACCTTTAAATATCAGATCCTTAGAGGGGCAAGAGAGGGGATTGATGAAAATTGGAACAATCTGTTTACATTATTTCATCTGAGTAGAGAACTCCCAGTGTGGGGACTCTCTCTCCATAACTTTATTCTAAATTCTAGTCTTCAAGAATTATCTAAAAGCACCAAATGGTTAAGAGGCTTGTCCATTACAAGCTGGTATAGAATTGTTTGGGAGTAGAGTTGGGCCAAAGTCTGTATATACACTATGCCACTTTATCTCTCGAGGACACATTTTTTACTCTTATGGTGGGCTTCCTTTGTTTTTCTTTCATAGGCTCCAATCAGTTTAAATGGCTGACCTTGGTCAAGAGCCATGGGGCAAATGTGCACAGCAGCCAGAGCATCGGTTCCAATTAAAATCACAAATCGTCCAATGGCTGGAATAGCTGTGCCATTCTGCAGTCTGCTTGGTTAAAACAAAGTCCCAGGGGAAGTTAAATGGGGAGACCTTTAAATGAGCCAGTCAAATATGTGCCATCCAAGAGCAAAGCTACTTCTCCAGCTGATTCCAGGACTAAATAGCAGGCCTGAGGATGGCTTGGGGAGTCTTAATCTGTTTTCTAGTCTCTATGTGGCATTGGACAAGTCATTTAATTTGCTTCAGCATTTTCCCCACCTGATAAGGGTGGGAGGACTGCACTTCCTTTACCACCCAGGCCTAGAGTGGCAGTGAGAGGATTAATTATTTAATGACTGCAAAGTGCTTTTAAGATAAGAGGAGTTAATTAGCATAATTAGCCCCCACCTTCCCTGATGTGAGAGAATGACAGAGCCTGGAGGAGTGTCTTATTTGAAGGGATTCTGCACAGATGTGATAATTCTATTTTTTCAGTGGTAAATAATAAACACTGCCTCCTGCACTCTGGGAGCAAATCTCAATGAAAGTTAAATAGAGCAAAAAAAGACTTAGCTGTTCGGACAGGGTTTATTTAGTAATCACAGGATTGTGTCCTATGCCAGCTGATTACTGTAGACCAGTCTGGTAAAAGGCTGGGGAATAGGAAGTAAGGAGACCCTGAGTCCAATGTTGCAGCCTATCACTAGCTAGCCAAGTGACCTTGCAGACAAATGGCTAAATTTTTGTGTGTCTTTCTTTACCTGTAAAATATGCAGATGGAGCTAAGAAATCTCTAAGGTTCTTTCCAATTTTAGCAGTCTCTGATCACATTTTAATATGAGTCAATATTGTTTGGACTTGAAAATAAAAGATCATGTCATAGGAGCCCAGACGAGAGATTTGTGGGTTGGAAGGTACCCTTAAATGTCAACTAGTACAAGCCTTTCATCTTATAGAAAAGGAAATTGAAATTTAGAAAGGACAAATGATTGTTCAAGGTACAAGTAGCAAGCAATAGGCTCCTTCTAGCTATTCCCCTCAAATTAACAATTTCCAGGATTCTTCAGAAAAGTTCATAGTTTATATGAACAAGATATACCTTGCTAGGAAGAGGAATCAAGTGGTGAGGACCCCAGACATATTCCTTGCAGCTGCTGAGCTGTTTGTACAGCCACATACTCTTCCAGCTTCTAAACCTATTACTGTTGTTACTGCTCGTAATTAAGATTTTGGATTAACATCCTGACTTGGAATGCACATTTCTTCCTCTACCTGAGCCTCAATTTCTTCCTCTGAAAAATGAAGAGAAGAGGTTGTTGTACTACATATTAACCATTTTTTATGTCATTTACGCTTTTCATCTGCGAAAACTATGGTCTCCTTATTAGAATCATATTTATAAATTCATGCAATAAAATATTTTGTTGTTGTTTAGTTGTTGCAGTCATGTCCAACTCTTCATGATGCCTTCTGGAGACTTGGCAAAGATACTGGAGTGGTTTGTCAGTTCCTTCTCCAGCTCATCTTACAAATGAAGAAATTGCAACAAATCAGCCTAAATGATTTGCCCAAAGTCACACAACTAGTAATTGTCTAAGGCCAGATTTGAATTCAGGAAGAAGAGTCTTCCTGATTCCAAACCTAGTAGTCTTTTCACTGTATCACATAGATACTTCTACAATAAAAGCATATTACAAGAGGAAACCAATTATATTGAAATATAGTCATCAAAATTAAAAACAAATGAATAAAAGCTTCCTGATCTGGGGACAAAAACCTTGTATTAGATAATTCATGAGATCTTGGCCAGTTCTAAATCTGATGCTATTTTTTTTCCTATCCTAAGCTTAAATTATATTTGTCACTTCTACTTTAACCCCAGATACAACTGTGAATGCTTCTGACCAGCATTGAGATCTGACTCTACCTCCAATTAGCTCCAAGAAGGTTAATAGGAAGGGCTAGAGCTCCATTTCTCTGACTCAAATTAAGCCTCATATATTATTGTTTGCCTATAATGTGCTATGTCAATCAGATTCTCATTAGCAGTGTTATAAAGGGTTTTCTTTCCTCAACAGTTTAGTTTTGGTCATGAGAAACAGCATTGAAATTCTTCAAATTTTTTGTCAAACTAGAAAACCCAGCATACATACTTTAGCATTTGTGTCCTCAGGGCTTGGCACAGAACCTAGCACATAGTAAGTGGTTAATAAATTGTGTGTGTATATGTGTATGTTCTTCCATCCATCTATTTATGTCTATCTTTCTATTTTTATATGTCTCTCTATCTTTACATGTGTATACATATATATATGTATAAATGTGTATATATATATGCATATATATATTTAACCTGCCTCATTCCAGTTTTGAATTTAAAACTGATTAAATCTCAGGGATTTCTTTATTCTAAGCTCCCATTTTCGACTGAGACCAACAATAGATTGTGGCAAATATTCTGTATTTGTCTCAGTCTTTATAATTCAGTAAGTCATATTTTCTGTCAGAAGAGTAGGGGCCATGGAGTGCTATTATGGACAGAAAAGCACATCACTAGTTCCTTTTGGAATGCACAGGGAGATTTTCCACCAACCTCTATAAAGTTCAGGTCTATTGGGGAGCACAAAATCCATCAGTACACATTTATTAATACGGAACTATATGCCCAGCTTGAAGCACTAAGTGCCAGAGTCCTGAATGGAGCAGAGGCTGTGGGTATGCCCACTTCTGATTTGGTATTTAGGTATTGACACTCTGATTCTATCATTACAAAGACATGGTGACTTATGTATCTAGAAAATATGAAGAATCTGGTAGTACAACAAAAGGAGCTCAGGATTTGAGTCAGAGGACCTTGATTCAAATCCTACTTCTGTTGCCTTTGTCACTCCTCACTTAATTTTTCTGGGCCTTGTTTTCCTCATCGCTTAAATGAAAGAATTGTACCTCCAATGTCCTTTTTAGACTAAATCTCTGATCCTGTGACACACAAACACACACACACACACAGATGCAAATGTCAGGAGTGATTTTTCTGTACCTTTGGATCAAGCATCAGTCTAAAGAGAGGAGTGAAAAGGCATGGCATGAGCTTCAGTGGCATGAGTTAATGCTCCCAAAAGGTTGGACTTAGAAGAAGTGAAAGTACTCTTAATAGCTGTGGTGTGGACACCTGAGTGTCTATGGCTTTTTTTGTGGTAGTGGTTAGTGAAAGTGTCAACAGGAGTCTGCTGGAGGGGGTTGAGATCAGAGTTGAAGGAGAGTAATGTCGAAGATGCAAAAGTTGTCAATGTGAATTTTGGCCAACATTCTCTTCCCAAAATAAGAAATTGCATTTTGCTCTCTATGCTTTTGCTTAAACCAGCAGTTCTTAAACTTTGGCCCAGGGACTGCTGGAAGTACCCAAGACCCTTTTAGAGGACCTTCAACATCAAAACTATTTTCATATGAATATGAAGATATTTTAATTTATAATATGGGAAATCATCAATAGTTATAACCCACATAAACAAATAAGACCCCAAGATGATAAAATTTGAAAACTTGGCTTGGACTATGTTCATGCTTGGAATGTCCTCCCTCACTTCTGTCTCTTACAGAATCTAAATCTCTTGAAAGCTGTGTTTAGGTGTCAACTTTTAAGGAAGGCATTCCTGTCCCTCCTCCCTCTGCCATTATTACTACCCATCTATCTCCATGAAATGATTTTGTATTTATTCCATTTACATTCTGCATTTGCTTATTTGTATAAGATGTTATATTGCTCCAATATAATGTAAGTTCCTTAAAATTACAGTTAGATATCTAGTAGGGTTGTCCTAACTCAAAGTTCCATGTTTTTTTCTTTAGATTACTGTTTCTTTCATGTCTACTTTTATTTTATTTTATTTTTTACCAGAGTCACTCCTTCCCAACCTCAGCCCTTATCTCGTGAGAATTTGTGGCTATTTATCATTCATTTGTTACAGAGCCATAATTGGATATGTCAATGGAGTTTTCATTATACAATGTTACTTTGGCAAACCTACCATTAGTCTCTGTTAATAACCTCTATCAATTCTTTCTCATGGTTATAATATAATACTTGACCCAAATGATCCCCTTTCCAACAGAGAAAGAAATAAATTTATGTTAGGGTTACACTGGAAACCCCGTAAATATGGAATTTAATTCATCAATATAGCAGCAATATCTGAATTATCCTACAAGACTTTAATGGTCCTACTTCTGAATTGGGCTCATCAAAGTATTCTTTGGTCTATTAGAGGCCCAGACTATGAATGGAATATTTTCTAATTTATCCAGGCCTATGTCTAAGTCAAAAACAAATTACTGAAGAGAACTTAGAAATTAGCTTTTCAACCTCTACTATATCTAGAAAGGCATAACAAATGTTTGATGGGTTGTAAGAGAGGAAATGATTTGAATATAAGAATCTGGAAGTGTTTATTGGAGAAAAACATGTGTATATGTGTAAATATACATATATATGTTTATACACAGAGAGAGAACAAACATTTTACTGTGATTATCTAATACCCCAAAAACATTTTAGTGTTATGAAAAAATAATCAATTTAACCATGAAAACCAGAATATTTACATGTCCTGAGATTTGAATATGGAAATGTTGAGTCATTTGTTTCCATTTAGTGAATATGGAATTTATACAGAGAAAGGGAAGTTTTATTTTTAGATTTTTATGTTTCATAATTTGATTAGTTCTGGGTAAACACACACAGACACATATTCACATGCACATGCCCCTAAAACAAATCTTATTAACACTTACAGAATGGTAAAGAAAGGGTATTGGAAAGTTGGCTTTAAGCTCTGTCCAAGGTACTGAATCACACTATAATCTTATGCAAATATCTTTGCTTGGCTGGCTGAATTCTCAAATTTACTTGCTTAATTTTATACCATTACTTTTGTACAGTTATAACTTTGGCCTCCAGTAATTTGAAGTATAATAATTTATGCAAATTTTATATTTGCACTATCTGCAAAGAAGAAATTGTTTGGTTATCCTATTTATAGTGTGCAAAGAGTTGTCAGGTACATATATACATTGGGATTCAGGTTACAAATTGTTTTTGTGTAAAGTATAATTAAAGCAGGTCCCCTAACTCTATTTTCAATGCAATATTTAGCATTTTTTGACTTTTTAAAGTTAAAATATCTATAAAACTACAACAGATTTTATAAAAGTTCTAATTTTTAACAATTCAAATTTGCCTTAACTGCAATTATTCTGAAATTATCAAATGTTATAATATTTTTGCCTTGTTCTCTTGGTTTTATCTAAGACAAAGATCATTATATCCCTTAGAATAAAGTCACATGGGGTAATGGGATAAAGAATTGGGCTAAGACTGAAGAAGTGAATGAAATGATCTCTAAGAAACCTTATGGGATTATGATTCTCCTACTATAAAAATATTCAACAAATAATTGTACTATTCATTATTTTGAGTCCAGATTTGTTATTTTGTTGGCATAGGGAATGTCCATCAAGGAAATTCCTCTATTAATAGATCAGTACCTGTTCTAAAGTTAATAATTTTAGAGAACTCTCTGGGCCCTGAGAAATTGACTTGCTTAGAATCACAAAGCCAATATATGTCAGAGATATGTGACCTCATGTTATCTTGTTTCTGAAGCCAGTCTTCTACCTACTATGAAATAGTTTATCATTTTTTTAAAAAGGGAGAGAAAGGTTATATTCTTCACCATTCCCAAAGTCAGCCTCAGATACATTTTAATTCTTTCCCCAATGTATAATTGAGTCTTTCTATCAAAATCAGACACCTTGTGAAACTTTAAGCTCATGTGCTATGGACAACATTGTTCAAGGTCCTGCCCTTCACTTCTCAAACCCTCTTCCAAAGAAGCAAGATGAAATTGACTTAATTTTAGTGTAAGGGATTTGGGTTAAATACAAAGTAGGACTTTCTGATAGGATACTTGTTAATCATGAGAATGGGAGGCTGTATGGTATCCCTTTCTATCCCTGCAAATAATATAAAATATGATAGGGTAAGATAAGATAAGATAAGGGACTATAAAATTTAATATTGGCATGAAGTCTCATCACAGGTGCTTGTTCAGGGGGAATTTTTTGTAAAGGCAGGAAGATAAATTAAATGACCTCCCAAGATTATCTTTTTAGAAAGACAGATGTTGAGCCTACCAACATTGTGATATGCTTACATTTAAGGTTCTGAAGAAATATTTCCTGTCCTGTGCTATTGATTACAAGAATGGTATCCAAGGAAGAAGCCTGGATTTAAAACTAAAAAGCCTATATGTGATTCCTAACTCTGTGCCCTGTTAGCCAAGGGATTCTTGTGAAATCCAGGCCCATTTTGGGAACCAGTTTTCTCATATTTAATGAGAAGACTGGACATGGCTGATTTCTAAAGTTTTCTCCAGCTCCAACATGCTATAATTTTGTTCATGGTATATAGAGATTAAAAAAAAAACAAAAAAACATGTAAATACATAAAATGACTCTACCCAATTGGAAGTGCCTCTTGATGCCATTTTCTGTTTTTGTATCTCACAGCTTAGAATCCAGTGGCTTTGAATAAATGGAATTGTGTGGGAGGAAATGCCAGGGTATTTCAAAAGATCTTGACAGGTTAGAACATCAGGCTGAGTCTAATAATATGAAATTTGATAGAGAAAAAAAAAAAAAGCAAAAATATTACACTTAGCTTCTAAAACTTACCTTTGCAAGTACAATATGGGGGAGGAATGGCTAGGCCAAAGTTTGTTTGAAAAGGATCTAGGGAGTTTAATGGACTGCATGCTCAGTATGAGCTAAAAATGTGAAAGTGAGTAATAAAATCTGTTATAATATTAACTACATTGAAAAGCACAGATTTTTGAAATATGGAGGTGAAAGTCATAATAGGTTTATCCCTAATCAAACTGTGCGTCCTATGTGGTCTTGAGTATTGGCTATTCTTAACATCAGAGTTTAGAAAGGCCCTTCCTAATGTGGAGAGTGCAGAAAAAAACAACCAAAATGATGAAGAATCTTGAGTCCAAGTTATATGAAGTTCACTTGAGGAAATGAGATTTTCCGTCTGAAAAAAAGAAAATCAGAGAAATTTTGCTGTCTTCAAGTATTTGGAGGGTTGTCTATGGCAGAAGGAATAGACACATACTATATGTATGACCCTTAAGGGGCAGAACCAGGATCAATGAGGAGAAATAGAAAAGAGGAAAATTTAGGCTTAATTTCATGGAGAATAACGATACAAAACTTGCAACAAATAAAGTCATCTAAAAGGGGGAGGGATTTCCTTGAGGACCAATAGCTTCTTCTCACTTCATGTCTGTGAGTTTCGGACCAAAGGCCTTGTTCTATGCATTATAGTCAATTAGACTAAATACTCACCAAGATGCATTCCAACTCTAAAATAATGTGATTCACTGAGTATATGTACATGAAGGTAATTTTATTTGTCATTTATTTTGCTGTGCTCATTAATAAAATGCATTTTGTTCTTTAAAAATAAAAGAAAGAAAATGCCAGGGTATTCTACAAATTCTTGAAAAAAAGAAAGACCCTCACCAATAGTGAGCTTCTACATTTTATATTAAAGGTTTTCTTTACTCATTTGAAAACCCATCTGGTAGTTCTTATTGACTCTCTATAATGTCTTAAAGGAGGAATTACAATAATAGCTAGAATCTTTTAATCTACCTGCTTTCAGGCCAGGGAAGCAGAAGAGATTAAAGTAACCATTATTTCCTCTCCCTTCCAGCTCCTCCAATTTACACTGGTCAAAAATGACGTCTTATATGAAGAGTGGTGAAAGAGAAAGAGATCAAAATGTATCATATGTGACTGACCTGAATGAAAACTTCTATTAAATACTTTCTATAGGCCAAGTACTATGATAAGCAATAGTAATACAAATAAAAAGCAGGAAAGTCCTTGACCTAAAAGAGCTTATTATATTCTATAGAGAATTCAATGTATTAAAGGTATGATAGTAAGGAAAGAAGTTGGAGAAAAATAAAACAAAACATGACTACAAAGCCTTCCTTGATCAACTCTCTGTCTCCATCTCTTTTTTGTCTCTCTCTATCTGTCTCTGTTTTTCTCTCTCTTTATCTGTTTCTCTTTTTCTCATTATGTGTGTACAGCTGTCTCTGAATTTCTTCCTTTTCAACTCTCCATCATTCCCAATTTCTTCAGTTTCTCTATTTTTTTGGTGCTCTGAGACATATCATTGCCAATGTTATCATCACATATGGCCTCTATACTTATTTCTTTTCCTTACTCCTTTAATTGTAAATAGAATGTCATCACAGGGAACTTCAACCAAGAACCAATAGGAAAAGAAAATACATTACACAAAAATAGAAATGAAGTTATTTATGGAAGATATATTTCTTATCCTCTGGCTTGATTGGATCTCCACCTGACATCTCTGCCACCAGTGTCTCCACATTGCTATTTATCTTTCATACCCTTGTGTGATTGATCTTTCTAAAGCACAGGTTTTTTAATTTTTTTTTTTACTATGTCCTATCCCCTGCACCTGACTCAAAATTGTCAATGACTCCCTATTGCTTCCTGAAAATTTAGCCCATTATTCAAAGCCCTCCTCAAATGGGCATTTCACCATTCTAGCCCTAACGTAGTCACTGCTCCAGACAAATTGAACTATATTCACAGTTCCTCACCCTATGATATACATTACTTTCCCATCTCTTTTTATCCCTTAAACATGGAATAACACACTTATGACTTCTTTTGCTAAAAATCTTGCTATCCATTAGTGCTTTGCTTAAATGTCACCTCTTCCAGCCTTGAATGAATAGAAAAATTTGTAAAGGCAGAAGTAAGAAGGGAAAATATTCCAGGAATGATCACAAATGGCTTATGTTAATGCATGCAGGGTGGGCAGCAATATGTCAAGTTCAATGAATAACCAGTAGTACAATTTGGTTGGAAGGCATAATTCATGAGCAGCTAGAATGGCACATTGGAACTAGATTATGGAGAATTAGAAATTTCAGATTAAGATGTGTGAAGCTAATACTAGAAGAGAAAAGTTTTCCTTGCCCTCTTTTTTAATCCTGAAGTATTTTGCTTTTCTAATCCTTCCTCTTACTCTTAAGAGGAGACCCATTGGATGGGGGATTCATAACCTGGGATCAGTAAATTTGTTTAGCTTTGATTTTTTTTTTTTTACAACCGTAATTCAATATAATTGATTTCCTTTGTTATTCTATGCATTTAAAAGTATTATTCTAAAAAAGAGATCAGTAATTTGTACTAAACTGCCAAATAGGTCTATGGCTTTAAGAAAGTTAAGAATCCATATGTTTATATCATGAGGTTCTACCCTTGTTCTCTACACCCCTTCACATATACCTCTTTAGTGAGATGGGAAAACAAATGTTAATTCATTAATGTGTCATTCCCAATTGGAAAACAATATCACCCTAGATACCAAGATACCCACACATTAGGATATCCTCACTTCTCTGCAGCAACCTTATAGAATCAAGAACAACTTCTACTTGTATTTGAGAATACCAATAATTCAGAAATCATAGCATCAGAAACTCCTATTGATTTAAAGATGGTAGTTAGGAGATAAACTTTTCATTGAAAAACTAGAGAACTTAAGTATGTTCATTACATTTTCTCTTCATATTAGAAAAACCCTACATAACCAGCGATAATCCAGTGCCCTGAAATTTCCAGATAGCCTGGCAGCTTTATCCCATCTTGAATTTGTGATGCACTATATATCACTACTCTAGTCATGTTCCACTTCTGCCCAACATAATAAATATTAAGCAAGTGCTATGTACTTACATAATTTGCAGAATTGATCGGCCAACTTAAAAGCTTGATTCCCCAACAAAAGAAAATGGAGTGCTTTGTGCAAAGGTTAAATGCACAGTTTAATTGGCAATTGTGCATTAGAAACCTATTGTAAAACGATCACAGTTTGAGGAAAAGCTTCAGATAGCAGAGTCAGGGAAATACATTTTCATTGTTGGGCATTTAAAAAAATCAGGTCCTGGAATTTAAATGAAAAATGAGGCAACATCAGAGTCTGGTAAATGTCTCATCTGACTCTATCATCCCCTACCCCCCCCTCTTTAGAATATTGAAAATGAAAAGCATGGTAAATTCTCTGGTCAACTGAAGACTATTTTAAGCTATGTGTACTTATGGGATTTTAGGACAGCTTGTCAGGGAAAATAACAAATAGCCAACCATGGGAGAGAGAGAAAAAAAAAAAAATACCTAAGCTGTAAGATCTTGGAAATGATAGGCATGTACTACTTAAATTGGGAAAAGAGACAAAAGTTTGATCATAGAAAGTTGACTTGGGCTAAGTTGGAGCATATTACTTATATTAGCTGCTTTTCAGAATTGATTAGTAGAAAGATGTGCTGAAAGCCCTGGGACCCAAGGGCTCTACCCAAAGATCACTGAGTAGAAATGGTGACTTGTTTGGGCAAAGACTCTGTGAAAGAGCAGCCACCTTGCCTGATAGGATCATGGTGTTACAAGGGACTTTGGAGAACATATGATCCAATCCCCTCATTTTGCAGATAAGGAAAGTGAGATAAATAGATTATAAATAGCTTGCCCTAAGTCACACATAAGAGGCAGTATTGATCAGCTTCTTCCTTAAAGATGCTAATTTTCTGACAGATATTTTGTCAGTTATCATCTTATGAAAACCCTTAGCCAAAAAGCTGGGCAGGGTTAGCATAGGTTTAATTATACTTTGAGAATGCTCATTCTGAATAGATACTTAGAAATGAGATATACATGTACTTATTAAATCAGTCTGGAAAGTTTCTGGAAGGAGGTGAATTTTCACCTAGACTTCAAACACAGGGTCAAGGAAAATATTGATCTGCAGACTATAGAAGTGGGTGATATTTTAGGTTAGTAGAATAACATTCTATAGAGGCATAGAAATAGATGGGAATGCTGTATGAGTGGAGAAAAATAAGTAGGTTTAATTCAGTCTGCTTTGGAAAGGGTTACAAATGAGGCTGATGACAGACTTCCTCTATATCATAGAAAGAATAGGACTAGGATTTATTTAGTCTGAGTTTTTAGTCTTAGTGCTGCAAATGATTCCCTGTATGAGCAAATCATTTTACTTTTTGATGCCTCAGTTTGCTTATCTATAAAATAGGAATAAAGACATTTATACAAACTACCTCACAGAGTGATTATGCAGTTCAAATGATAAAATGTTTATAAAGTATATAAACATATATAAAATGTATAAACTTAACAGTTTAAAATTGTTAAGTGCACATAGATATAAGGGGAACTAATGTAGCATAGTTAATAGAATGTTCAACTGGGATTCAGTAGGATCAGAGTTCAAATCATGTTTCTGACACTAGCCATGTGAAGATGGTAAATTATTCAAATTCAGGAAACTCTTTAATAATTTTAGTTAACTGTGCTGTAATCTGTATCAGGGCAGAGAAAAACCAAACTGAGAAAATTACAGGTTCCTAGCAATGATATTGATCTATTGCTACCATTATCTTCTGGAAAATCTGTATTCAAACATCAGGTTAGTTGTTACTACCTGCGTGATTACAGAAAGTCACTTGAACATCCTAAGCCTCAATTTACTTAGTTGTAAAGTGACATCAAAGCTATTTCTAATGTGTAATTCATAACAATCTTTTGAAAAAAAAATTTGGGAACCTTAAGGTAACATGCAATTATGAGGTATTGTCACTAAGCCACTTCTGATGTTTGACATGAAAGCTATAACCTGAATGAAATGAAGGAAGTGGAGGAGGATGAGCAGGAGTGAGTTTTCATTCAGAGCCTTTGGCAAACCAGTTGCTAAATATTCATGCTTCTGCTAGCAACTTAGATGCTTATACTTACTGGAACAAAAATGATGAAAGATTGCCCCAGGGTAACATTTTGGAAGTGTCTCTGATTTGTAGGTTTCAAGTTCTGTGGGCATTTCTTTGTATGGCTTTCCTTGACATGTTTTGTCACCTTCAGAGAGTATATAAAATGGACAGAAGAATTTTCACTGAAAAATTAAAAATCCCTGATAATTTTTAGCTACTTTGAATAAGTGGACAATGAAAAAAAAAATCCTTTTTCATATCTGATTGAAAAGTAGCCACTTTTCACAAAAGAGTAACAACTTAATCTTCCACCCCCATAAACTAATCTCATAAATATAGAGAAACCCAGATAGAACCCATTTAAATAATGGTAATTAACTCAGTTATTTAGTAGATTCTGCAATAATTTTGATGTTGTTGTTCTTTGAAGTGACCATAAAGAGGAAAAACCCAGGAAAAACCATTATAAATGGCTTAAGTATTTTTGTTTTCCCTCTCAGGTTTTTTTTTTTTTTTAATTTTCTTTCTAGATCCAATTTTTCTTGTGCAGCAAGATAACTGTATAAATATGTATATGTATATTGTAAGTATACTTTAATATATTAAACATGTATGGGACTACCATCTAGGGGAGGGGGTGGGAGGAATGAGGGGAAAAGTTGGAACAAAAGGTTTTGCAAGGGTCAATGTTGAAAAATTACCCATGCATATGTTTTGTAACTAAAAAGCTATTAAAAATAAATGGCATAATAAAACCTTCATTTTCTTAATGAGCATAGGAATGGAAAGATGGAGATTTCATTCCCACTGTGTTCAAAAGGAAGAAATTCTGAGGTCAGATGGCACTAATTGTCAACTTTTTGGACAGCATTTGTGGGCCTGATCTGTAGGAGTTCGCAGCATTACTTAGGGATAAGAAATCAAAAGATAGCAAAGGAGCACAATATTATATGATAAATTCATTAAAGGTTTTGTAGAAAAAAGTATTATATGAGATCCTGGGGAAAAGTTATTACCATTTATAGAGATTAGGGACAACATTTGGTTGCATTTTAAAAGTCAAACCAGTGAAATAGAAATGAAAATATCTTATATACATGGAAGCAGAAAAAAAAAAAAAAATACATGGAGTAGTTCTGGAGGTGAAGCCAAGATAGCAGAGTAAAGTCAGGAAGCTGCTCAAACTTTCCTAGTTTCCCTCAAAAACCACATGAAATCAAACCTCTGAACAGAGTCTGAGGGAATGAAACCACTCTCCAGCTCAAAATAGACTAAAAAAACTTCAAGAATTGTCAGTCTCAATGGAGTGAAAAGGGTGTTCAGGTCATCTCAGATAGACTCTGGGAAAGCCAGTAAGAGGATCTTAATCACATTCAGCAACTAAGATCCTCAGTCTTCACTCAGTAGAGGAGCAAATCAGTGGTGGCAACTTCCAGTCCCAGCTTAGAAGTTAAATTCTGGGAAACCAGGCTGTTTCCTGAATAGAGCAGGCAAAGCTACTGCCTGCAAACACAAGAGGCCCCTGTTCTCAAAGCCAAGGCTCAGAACTGCACAGGAAGCTTGGGACTGAGGCAACTTTATCTGAGGAGCATTCCTCAATCTAAAAGTTATTTAAAAAATAAAAATGAAAAAGGAAATACAAAAAGAAAAGGAAAGAAAATGAGCAAGAAACATAAAAACAAAACAAAACAAAACAAAATTTGACCATAGAAAACTAGTATGGTGACAGGGCAGTCCAAAATAAAAATTCAGACAAGAACAGAATATTCACAGATGAAATCTCAAAGAGTGAGATAAATTGGTCTCAAGTCAAAAGAGGCGTCTTGGAAATGCTCATAAAAGACTTCAAAAGGCAAATAAGAGATATATAAGAAGAAAAAGAGAGAATCAACAATTTGGAAAAAAGAAGGGAAAATGTCTGAGGAAAACAACTATTTAAACAGTAGAATAAACCAAATTGGGGGGAAAAAGATACAAAAGATAACAGAAAAAAAATCACACATTAAAAACTAGAACAGGGCAAATGGAAGCTATTGACTCTTTGAGGCAGCAAGAATCAGTCAAACAAACTTTAAAAAAAAGAAAAGAAAAGAAAAAAATGGAAGAAAATCTGAAATACCTCATCAGCTAAATAACCAACCTGGAAAATAGATCCAGAAAAGACAATTTAAAAATCACTGGCCTACTTGAAAGCAGTATGACCAAAAAATGAGTCTGGACAGCATTCCTCAAGAGATCATTAAGGAAAACTGCCCCAGTACTCTAGAAACAGGGGGAAATACTCATTGAAAGAATCCATTGATCACCTCTGGAAATAGATCTCACAAAAACAATTCAAATATCAAAGAGCAACAGTCAGGATTACACAGGATCTGTCAGCTTTTACAATAAAGAATCAGAAAGCCTAGAATACCATATTCCTGAAGGAAAGGACTTGGAGTTTCAACCAAGAACTACTCAGCAGTAGTCAGCATCATCTTTTAGGGGGTGATGGAGTTTCAGTGAAGTAAGAGACTTTCAATTATTTCTACTGAAAATAACAGAATGAAATAGAAAATTTAATCTGCAAAGATAGGACTCAAAAGAACCATAGAAAGGTAAACAAGAGGGGAAAAAAATACACACACAAACACACACACGTTTCCATCCCTAGATGGGAGCACAATATCTGTAACTCTTGACAATTGTATCTAACACTGGGGCAAACAAAGGCGGGGTATCACATGGACTGAGAGTGGTTATGAATGGTCTCTGATGTTATGACATCAAAGAAAAAGAGATTAAGGGGTGGGAAAAGATCTCTACTGGAAAAAGGGAAAAAGGAAAGTATAATGGGATAGTTAGTTCACACCAAGAGCCTCAAAAGACCAATTACAATTTAGAGACAAAAGAGAGGAGAATGAGCATTGTCTGAAGCTTGAGCTCATTAATTTGGGGTCTAAGAGGGAATAACTTAATCATTCCATTGGGTATTGAAATTTATTCAATCCTATAAAGAAGTAGGAAGAGAAAGTGGGAAAGAAAAGGAAGGGACAGGATAAAAGGGAGGGCAGAAACACTAGGGGGAAAGTAAAGAGAAGGGAAAAAAGTATTGATAGAAGATAAGGTAGTGGGTAGAGTGGGTTAAGAAAAACTATTAAGGATAGGAGGGAATGCAAATAAGAAAACAAGATAGTCCCTCCCCTTAAAAAGCTCACATTCTTCCTGGAGAAAAATCAAAATTCATGGTATGGATGAAAACTAGTTTTGAAGCAAATCAGAGGGGGACTTGGAAAAATAGGAGATTGATATTAACTAGGTTCTGAGACATGTAGTTATATCTGGGAGTAGCTAGAATGAGGGGAAAAAGCAAATTGCTGGAGTGGAGGAAGGCATTCTTGAATAATTGAGATATTAAATACCTGGAGGAATCAAACATATGAATATTGAAATCCCTTTAGATAATGATAGAAGGCAAGACAAAGGATAAAGCTGGCACTGGAGTCATTTAAAGCTTGAGGAGAAAGATAAGGATTTTATAGATTTCAACAAAAAGATTGGGGAAAGAAAATTACAAGGAATAGTCCTTAGAAGAGAAAAGATTGTGAGAGGATGGTGTGGAGGAATGCTCTGAGTCACAGTGAGGAGCAAGGAGCTCTCCAGTGAGTTGTAGGGGAGTGAGAAAAGTGATAAGGAGTGGGGGGACCCGGAAAGATTGGGTTTTTATACTGAAGACTAAACAAAAGGAAAGTTGATTGAAATATTCAAAGATGAGAAAGTGTGGACAAGATTAGGTAGGACAAGGGTGGGGATTTCAATGATGCCAGTGAAAAAGGTAAAGACATTACAATATTGTTATTGTTGGTGTTCTTTCTTTTTCTTGAAAAGGACCATGACATCAGGGAGGTAATAGTGTGACATGCAAGTAAATTGTGTTTAAGTGAGGAAGGTTGTGCAAGGTCACCTGCCTTACAGAGCCATCATTATATCAGTGACCAGATATAGATCAGGGCAACTGGAGATGATCCTGATGTAGTGAGACACCTTGGCCTTTTTTTTTTTTCAAGCTAGAAAAGTTTATTTCTATTTTTTTAGATGTATTTTAATACACATTGTTTTATGAATCATATAGGGAGAAAAAAATAGAACAAGAGGGAAAAATCATTGGAGAGTAAAAAAAATAGAAAAAAGGAGTGAACATAGCATGAATTGATTTATATTCAATCTCCACAGTTCTTAGAGACAATTTCTATGCAAAGTTTACTGGGAACGTTGGTTTTTTTTAAGTTATTTGATCTAGAGAAGAATAGGATTGTACCTTCATGATTAGGGACTCTCTTTAACCTTTCTTTTATCCCCTACACTTAACACAGTGCCTGACACTTAGTAGAGGAAAGGAGTGAGTGTTTATTAAACACTTAATCTATGGAATTTGCAGTTATCTCATTCAATTCTCACAGCAGCCTTGGGAGGTAGGTGCTATTATGATCCCCCCAGTTGAGGAAATTGAAACAGACCAAAGTTGTGACTTGCTCAGGATCACACATCTAGTTAATCCAGATTTGAATTTAGATGTTCTAGACTCAGACCTAGCACTCTATCTATTGTACACTTAATAAATGGTTGTTGACTGTTGGTTGATGAGAATGTGTGTGAAGGTTAAGTGGAAGTTAGTGTATGCATGACACTTGCACCTCAAGTGTCAGAATTATATATCTACAATGAAAAAGTGATACTGAGAAATCTTAATAAAAGAGATTTTTCTATGTTGTGTTCAGCAAAACAAAAGCTCTGAAAGATTTACAACCAATCATCCCCAAAGCACAGGGTCATAGATTTGAAGCTAGCAGAGACTTAAGAGGCCATCTAGTTCAGCAATCTTGATTTACAGTGAGAAAACAAGTATATAGAAATGAAATGGCTTGTCCAAAGTTACTCAGATATTATGACTGGTGGGATTTGAATCCAGGTCCTTTGGCTCTTTTCATTGTATCATGCTTCCATGGTTCCCTGACTGAGAGAGCTGAATTCTAGGCATCATTTCCCATAGGCAATGGGGTGAGAAGGAAAATTAAGAGAGGGCTACAAAGGGCTACAGAATAAACATCTATGATGTTTTCAAGGCTTCTCCTTCAAGATTGCTGTGGCTTCTTAATTAAGACATTAAATTATCTTTACTTGCCTAACAAGGAAAAAGATGCAAAATAGTTAAAGTTTGTGGGAAAGAAAAAGACAAGTCTGAAGCATAGGGCAGACCAAGACTAATGTTACTGTTGACTTGTTTTAGTCAAGCCTAACTCTTCGTAAATCCCATTTGGTGTTTATTTGGCAAAGATGCTGGAGAGGTTGGACAGTTCCTTCTTCAGTTCATTTTACATAAGAGGAAACTGAGGCAAACAGAATTAAACTACTTGTTCAGGGTCAAATGACTAGTAATAGTCTGAGATCAGATTTGAACTCAGCCTGATGAATCTTTATGAATCCAGCCCTATTCCTCTAGCCTAGGTCCTGAAGTTTGAATTAGCCAATAAGTGTCCTGGAAGGGATCATGAAAGAGTGAAAAGGAACAGAAGGGGCAGTGAAAACAAATTTTGCCTTTTTCCCAATTCAGTTGAAGGCTATTGGTGGAAAGAGTTGGCTTGGATTTAGAGTTTCCCACTGTCTTCTCAGAGAGAAAGCCTGACTTAGTGGATAGAATGCTAAAAGCCCAGGACATGTATTAGCCATGTGCTCCTGATATATTACATGCCTTTCTGAATTTCAGGAAATTCTCTAAAATTATAAGTTGTGGATGAGTTTCAGATGATGGAAGTAGAAAAAGTTTCCATCCCCTGTATTTGATTATATCACCTGCCCCTAGATAAAATTAGTTCCTCCTACTATTTCCTTTTCTCTTTGAACCAGGCTATATTGAGAAAAACCCTGCTTGCTCCCCATTTATTCTTTGCACAGCAAACTACCTAATATTCATGAACATCTACCTCAGAAACAGAGACAATTTGTATCCCACAGTGACCTAACTACTGATTTGTTAGAAATATGACCAAGAAAGAAATGTACTTCAGGAAATATCTTGTCCAGGATTCCATAGGAAGGAGCTAAAGAAGCATCATGGAGAGCTCCATATCCAGGCTTAATGAGTTGCTGAGATTTCTAATTAAAAGGTGCCCTACCCACTGTCTGTAGTTCTTTCTCACTTACAGTTTGGTCACACAGAGCTTTTGTGGTATGTAAGAATGCCCCACAGTTTCAAGTGAAAGGGGAGTTACACTGAGTCATAAATCTGCTGGTGCCTTTTGTCAGAGTGCTGGAGACAGCCAGGAGATGAACAATTTATACTATGCTCCATTCTGTGAAAGAAACTGAAAGTCTTGCTCTTAAAAAAGTAATAGCTTAGGAATGAAGGATTTTGCTGACTTCTTCATGTATATCTATCTGGAAAGGAGAAGATCTTTCCTTCTCTCCTTTTTGGTTTCCAGACCAGAAACTCCTGTGTCTCCTGATAGCACAAAGTTATAGCTGATATCACAGCTTTGAACCCAAAGACAAATGATTCTCCTATAATACCATAGTTGAGTACTCCTTTTACTATCAGCCACCTGTTTCTTTCCCAGCTTCAGGTGCCTTGATGTAGCTGTTAGCAGAGTAGTCTGATTGCCTACGTCTTATGGGACTACTGGACTTGCTAAGTGAAGTAGTTTTCAGGGCAAAGCTTTCTTGGTAAGAGCTAAATCCTTTTGGCTGAGTCCCAGGCAGAGATACCTTAAAATGAATTCCATTCTTAGGAGAAGGCTATTAAAAATGAGGTTCTTAGAAGAACAATCCAGAAAACAACTGAATAATTCTCTTATTTTCTGAAATAGCTATCCATTCATGGGCAACTGTAGAGGTTTGGTTATTTTAGGAGAATAGAATTAATAAGTAAGTGCTTATTAAATATTCCCTACATTGTCAGGATCTGTGCTGCAAAAATACAAAGATAAAAAGGCAACATGTACATAGATTAGTACATACAGAATAAAAACATGATAATTTATATAGAGGAAAGTCATTAACAGCTTAAGGGGTGGGGGGTTGTCCAGAAAGGTAAAAGATAGCACTTGCATTGGGTTTTGAAAGAAATTAGCAATTGTAATAGTAAAGACAAGGAAAGAAAGCATTTAAGACAGGGGGCTAGTCAGTGCAAAAGCATAATCAGGAGACAAAAATTAAATAGCTTAAAACTGCACTAAGATTTCTGGACAACCTGGGAATTATATATGAGAAAATATGCACATGCACATGAAGTATGTATGTGTATATGTACATATATGCATGCATGTCCGCATATATGTATATATAGCTCTTTATATGCATGCATATATACATATGTATGCATGTTTTTCTTTTCTCTTTTTTTTTATTAAAGCTTTTTATTTTCAAAACATATGCATAGGAAAATTTCAACATTCACCCTTGTCTTTTCTCTCTTTATATATAAATACACAAGCTTACATATATGTATGTATACATATATAATGTACACATGTACGTGTGTATAAATCACTAGTGTCAGAGATTCTAATAAAAAGTAAAAACTGTCATTGATCTTAAGCTTATATTCTAATAGGTATATATAGATCTATAGAATAGATAGAAAGTCTTCAATTCATTTGTTCAAATGTCTTCAAGCCTTCATATACAGACCTCTTGTGGGGAGAATTTTTAAAAAGAAGAGAAAAAGAGGTTAATACTATTGAAAATGCTAATTTTATGGAAAGTGGATGTTCCTAGATACACACTGTACTGAAACCTAAGATTTAGAGGTGGAAGAGTGCTTTGAGACCATTGAATAATATCAACCACTAATTTTATAGGTGAACAAATTGAGACCTGGAGAGAAGAAATAACTTACTCATGATCATCCAGCTAATGAGGGTTTGAACCAGCAGAATCTAATTCTAAATCCAAGATGCCTTTGCCACTGATACTTGATAGTGAGCAAATTGGATGACATTCTCTGTCTGCAGCCCACTCTTTCCTTTTCCTGGAACCAAATTGAGCCCTGAGGTGGCAGTTAAGATAAATGTAGCCCCTAAAGAACGACTATTTGGTTGGAAACTCTCAAAGGTTTGCAGGCGCACCGGCTTAATGAGCAACAAAGTCACTGTTCATTTGAAAGGGTGACACCGCTCTTAGAAGCCACCAGTGTGCACTTGAACACATTTCAGATATGTGTTTAGGTGTGAGATGACAGGGGTTTTAAAAACCAAAGCCCTTCTGAACATTTCAGACTCCCAGCTCATCCACCAAAGCTTTAGATGTTGCAGGTATTTCATCTCAGGTTATTTGAAATGGAGATTTTAGAAATGAGATTTTGCTACAAGGGTCTGCTTAAAAGAAATATTACTTTGCTCTTGAGTTTTTCTGCTCAAGGTATTAACCCTGCTCTTCTGAAAAGAGAAACAAAGACTTAATTAATGTTAAGTAGAAAGTAGGGATAGATTAGGTACAAGTACACTAGGCAGTCTGGTTAACTGATAGATCACTGGACACAGAATCAGAAAGATCTGGATTCAAATCTCATCTGAAACTCTTAGCTGGGTCAGCCCAGACAAATCCCGTGACCTCTTTTTGCTCCAGTTATGGGATCTGTAAAATGAACTCCATGGCTTCTAAGTTTCCTTCCAGTCCTAAATTTATAATCCTACAATAAATTATATTATAAAGATAATCAAAGACCTGCTATTAAAGAAGATAAAGTTAAAGGTAGTTAAAGAAATGTCTTTATAAAAGGATGTGGATCCATTTCACCTGAATTGTCGGTTCAATCATGTGGCATCATTTTTCTTATATACAAAATAAGAGAATTAAATTAAATAATTTTCCAGCATAGACTTTCTGTTCTGTTTCCTGCCTACTACTCCAGAAGAGAATGCCAGATAGTGACTACAACAGAGGTAGCAAGAGGAGAGCATTAGTTAATACATAAATTCAATGACTGCCAGATAATAATTACAGCTGATATTTATATAGGGCTCTTCAATTTACAAAGCCCTTTTCTCCCAACACTAAAAGGTGGGAATATGAATACTATTTTATTCCCATTTTATAGATGAAGAAACTAAGGTTAAAAGAATTCATGTGACTTGCATGTAGTCATAGCGGTAGTAAGGCATACGTTTTGTTAGACTTCTTACTCCAGTATTAGTGATGGATTCCCTGTAAGTTTTATGTCTCTTATAGAATATGTGCTTAACCTTATCTATTACATGACATCAGAGGCAATAATGGCAATAATAGGACTAAAGTAAAATTTGTTGAAGTTGTTTAGGAATGAGTCTGTGATTCATGATACACATGCTGATAACCAGACAGGAGCTGGCTAAATAATATAGTTTATTTCTTTCTATTCTAAATGCAATTAATAAAAAGAAGCAAAATAAATCATAGGATGGTAATATACTATGCATTAAAAATCAATTCATCATTTCTCCCCCAGTTTATCAATAAAAAACAAATTAATGTTTGGCTGAAGTTTGTATCCTTGGACTATTGTCTGTGCTTATACCATCAAAGAGAAGTTGGCCCTCTTGAAATAAATCTTGGGAAACCAAGCAGAAAATGGAAGACATACAGTAAAGAAATTATAATACTTTTATTAGTGATAATGACTTTAACTCTCAGTACCAGCTGTAACTAGGGCAAGACAATTGAGGCTTTATCCAGAAATTTAGCACATGTCAACAACATGTTCTGTGGGGCATTTTGTCCCAGACCCATTCTTCACCTTATGGAAATGGAAGCAGCTATCATTAGTTTTTGTCCACTAGCACCTTTTCTCCCATTCTTATCCCTCCTTAGACCCTATTCCATTTTTTACCTGCCAAATGCTACCCTTGAGGAGAAGCACTACAAGCAGGTAGTTTCCCATGCCTCCCCTGCATTACAACCTCCCTTTCAGCAGAATAGAAAATTCAGGATACCACAAAGATAGCCTTCCTTTCTGAAATGAGTTATACATCTAACCTATTTGTGAAGCTGAATGTCTTCATTCAACCCCCAAGGCCATATCCTAGATGAGCCTTACCACCACTACTAACACCATCCTCACCATCCAAATGAAAATCATTACAACCCTGCTGATAAGAAGGGAAGTGAATAAGCATGTATCACCTACCATGTGCCTGACACTGTGTTAAGTGCTTTATATTATTACTATTCTTGCAATATGATTTCATTTGAGCCTCACAATAATACTTTGAAGTAGATGCTATTATTATCTCCAGTTTACAGTTGTGGAAACTGAGGCAGGATCTAAATGACTTACTGTCACACAGCTCATAAGTGTCTGAGGCTGGATTTGAACTAGGCTCACCCTGATCCCAAGCCCAGAGCTCTATCCACTGTGTCTTCTGGCTACTTCCAGCTGTTCCACAAGATTTACATCCTCATTTACATATTTTTGAGATCAGAGAATTTAGTTAGAATAAGACTTCTTAACCTAGGCTCTATAAATTTTTTTTAAAAAGTAATAACTGAATATTTGTATAATTGGTTTTCTTTGTAATCCTGTGTATTTTATGCATTTAAAAACTATTTTGATAAGACATCTCTAGGCTTTATTGAATGGTCAAAGGGAAACCATGAAGCAAAAATCAGAAGTTAAGAACTTTTTATTTAAAACAAAAGGAACATTAGAGATAATCTAATACAATTTTATCATTTTATAGTTGAAGAAACGAGTACAGAGTGGTGGAAATTTGGCTCAGGGTCACAAAGCTAGCAAGTGACCAATACGAAGTTCTAATGTGACTCCACCAATTCCTAACCCATTGCCCTTATCTCTGTCAATCTGCCTTTCTTTGAATTTTGAAGATTGATATATTCACATGCCCCCTTAACTCCATTTCTGCAATTTCTCCATCAAGGCAACCATATAGCAACTGCTGTCAGCATAAATTGAGCAAGCTTGCAAATTGTATTCAAAGTCATTGGTGAAGGCAATTTTATTTTTAAGAGTAACTTAAAAATCATATTGATAGTCTATGAAATTATTTGACTAATTTATCTATTTTCTTTTAGTTAAGTGCCTTCTATATGTTTTTAGCTAGTGGATTCCTAATGCATGGAAATTTGAATTATTCATGGCACTTTTCAGGAGTTGCAGAAACCTTAATATAGCTTTTGTTTCTTAATGTATTTGATGGACTCTTTTGTGTATGGACACATTATATGGGTAATGCTGGCAGGAAAGCAAATTTTAAATTATACAATCTGCAGTCTTATACAGAGGGATGGGAAAAGATGATTCATCATTTTTCTTGCCTTCCTGTTTACAAGTCGCCCATGCAGCCAGATAATTCATGCTCTGTAACCATCTTTTAGCTCATCTCAAAATGCACCTTTGTACCACCACATAACGTATAGACAGAATGTTGCCAAACCAGTATCATAAATCATGTTTCTATTAAACAGCAGGGCCACTCAAAGCTTAAAGACCTAAAAATACATAGTTTATGTGAGTATGGTCACCTCTCAGAATCTAAAATAACAGAAAACTTCAGGACTGCCTACTAAAGAAACCCTGGGATTTAAAGTAATGTATTTCTGCTCTGAAATATTTGTGCTCTGAGATACCAGTGTTTCTAGATCATCAGAAATCCTTACCAATCTACAATGGTAGATATGGGACATCAGAAGTCAAGTCTCCTCACTTCATAGATGAGGACACTGAAGCAGGAAAGTTGAGAAAATTGTGAAAATTCTACATGGATACTGATAGAATATGATTTACCCTTAATGAGTCTTCCTGATTTCAGAGCAGTTGCTAACGGTGCCATCTTGCAATTCAAATATTCATGTACATATGTGTATATATGAGGAAAGATACATACAGACATGAAGTAGGATATAATGAAAAGAGATGTGGATTCAGAATTGAGAGTGTTCAAGTGCCAACTTACATACCTCCTTATTGTATAATTGTGGAGTATAATTACTGAGCCTATTTTCTCATCTGGAAACCAAAAGTAATAATATTTTATTACCTAGCTCACAGGATTTTGTGAAGAAAACAATTGTAAACCATGAAGAAGTGTTCCCCAGAAATACATATTTTGTAAACTAAATAGCAAAATTATCATTAACCCCACCTTGAGGAGGATAGAAACTATGGGTCAGTGATTTGCCCAAATTCCAGGGCTAGGTAGTACATTTGTAGATGAGAGAATTGTACTAAATCTTCTCTGAAGCACCTAGGATGCTTGGTGCTGGGATGACCTGAGTTCAACCCCAGTCTAGATACCTATTCATTATATGATCCTGTTCAAGTCACCTAACATCGGTCTGCTTCAGTTTCTTCTATGTAAAATGGGGATAAGGATTGCATCTAATATCAAGGTTTGTTGTGAGAATCAAATGAGAATATTTGTAAAGGGCTTATCATGGTACCTGGCATATGTATAGTAAGAACTTAATAAATGCTTGTTCCCTCCTTCCCTCCCTTCCTTCCCTCCCTCCCTTTCTTCCCTCCCTCCCTCCCTCCCTCCCTTCCTTCCTTCCTTCCTTCCTTCCTTCCTCCTTCCTTCCTTCCTTACTTCTTCCTTCCTTGCTTCCTTGCTTCCTTGCTTCCTTCCTTCCTTCCTTCCTTCCTTCCTTCCTAGTATTTTATAAAAGCTGATGTCTAAATACACTCCTAAATCAGATCCAACATTCTTTCCAATAACAATATCACCATCTTCCTCATAAGTAAGTTTTCCAAATAAATGATGCATGCTCCTACAAGCACAAAATAAATAAATATTTATTTATTTCCAAACAGGCATTACATATTTCCCTGCTTTCTTACAAAGAGCATTCTAAATATAATTTAGTTCTTTCTTCAGGTTTATTATTTTAACCATTAGTCATTGTACTAAGTCCTTAACATATGAGACAATTTTGGAAGATGTCATTTTGCTTTTTTGTGTGCATCCTTACTGTTGGATTCACAGGTATTATGAAGTGCAAAGAATACTGGTAGGTTTTTGAGGTATCTTGAGTTCTGGTTCAGGCTACCTTCCTACCTAGAAATATGACTTTAGGCAACTCATTTGAGCTCTTTCACTCAAGGATTTTTTGTTTTTTGTTTTTTGTTTTTTTCACATCTGTCAAATGGAAATAAAACTTATCCTAGGTATCTCACAAGGATGCTGTAATGATCAAATGAGACAATGGTTATAAACTTATATGTTACTTATGAAGTCTCCATGAATGTTATATGTCATGTTATATTATCATGATATATTGTGACATATAGTGATACTTATAGTCCTTTCAATTAAAACATTTGGGGGCTCACTGAATTTTCCTATCATTGATCCAACCTCTCACAACTCCTTTTAATTTGCTGCTTCTCATCTGCTCAAGGTTTGGAAATCAGGTATCCAAATCTATTGAAATAGAATATTATTTGAGTTAATAAGCTTTGAATGAAGACCAATGGCCTTTCTTATAGAATAAGATAGCAGATTTTTAGTGAAATCTATATGGGCTGCTGCCTTTTTAAGCAAGCTGAACATTTATTTTATTTTTGTTTATTTCCTCTTCTTGATATTTATCTGGTATAGTACAAATTCAAAAAGCAAGGTATTCCTGTAGCTCACTGTTTCTTAAACTGTGGGTTACAACCCTAATATGGGGTCATGTAACTGAATGTATGGGATGTGAAAAATTTGGCCACAATAAAAGGTATTAAATATTCCATATGATTTAATTCATTGTGTAAAATTAAATAAGCACATCCATCTCCTTAGTATGCAAATTTGGTTTTGTCTTTAATAAATAGTAAAATTATATGTCTACCATAGAATTGCTTTAAAATTAATTTCTTTATGATTTGTTATCTGTAAATGTTTGATTTATAACTATATACCCAGGATGGCTTTAAAATTTCTGAGTAGAAAAAGTTTAAGAAACCCTGCTATAGGTAACACCTCTAACTTATGCTTTATTAAGGACTAACATTTATAGGCTATTTTCTGATTGTCTGGTCCCAGACCAGCTTCATCATGCTTGATACCCTTAATGTCCTTTCCCCTATAATTGCAGAATTTCTTATTTCTTTTTTCCTCTTATTACTTTAGCTAAACCTAGTACATTTGATGACCTTTTCAGGCCTATGATTCAGAGGCTGTTTCCTAGAAATAAATTACCAAAAGATGATTTAACTATTGAAAATTTTATTAAAATGGTTATCATAATGGCCTTATTACTTGTTGAGAATTCCAGGACTTCTCTTAATTCCTTGGAAGCAACTTATGAAAAGGCAGCAGAGAATTGCTGTTAACTTCAGCTGAATTTAAAAGGTAGCTGGATGATCACTGCTGGAGTCCATCCAAATCTATGTCAGATGTAATGAACATATTAGAACATATTAAGTTGAATTAACCCAAAATTTAAATATGACTCCTTTTTATAATAAAAAAGAGGCATTTCTTGCTAATTTGTAAACACAGTGAATTACTAAATTTCAGTATCAAAAAAACTCAGAATCCTTCTAGTCCAACTAGTACATGAAAAGGAATCCTTCCTACAATATGCTGGACAGATAAATGATTGACTGGCCTTTGTTCAAAAACCTCTATTGGTAAGAAACATGACATTTTTCTAAGAAGGTAGGCCTTTTTCATGTTGGGATGGCTCTGATTATTATTTCTGATTGTTATTTCTGATGTCAAACCTACACTTGCTCCTTGGTTTTCATTTCTGAGCCCCAAAATAGAAAGTCTTATCTCTCTTTCATATGACAGCTCTCCAGATACTTGAAGAAAGTTATCTGGTCTCCTTTAAATTTTCACTTCTGACATCTAAACACTACCACTTCTTTCATTTGATTCTCAGGGGCCCCTAAGTGCTGCTGGACTTGTTCAGCAAGATTTGAGTTCAGATATTTACTACCTGCTTGTGTGACAGTGGACAAGTCATTTAATCTTAACTTCAGTTTTTCCGTCTGTAAAATGGGGGAAATAATTAAACCTGCCTTCTGGTATTTTAAACCTTAAAGCACTGTATAAATGCTAACTAGTGTTACATGTCTAAGTCTTGATGTTATCTATCATTTTCTGGATAGTCCCTTCTAGGTATACACAAAACTTTAGACTACAGAATGCTCTTCCCAATCTTCTTTATCCCCTTTAAGTCTTAATCTTCCTTCATAGACAAGATTAAGTTTGACTTCTTCCATGAAGTCTTTGTGAACATGAAAAAAACTGTTCACAGTGAGCTACTTGTGTCAAATGCATCACATCCTGGGAGCATCCCATTTCCTGTTACTGGAAGTTCTTCAAATTAGAACTAAATGACCAATATGTCTTTCTCCTTTTTACAGGGGATTCATGTTTCAGGTAGAGGTTGTGTTTTCTTTGAAATCTCAGATCAGATCATTCAGTAACAATGAGAAATAAATCTGGGATCCCCTTATGCATATCAGAGCCTGTGTCTGCCTATCCTGTGCTACTTTTTTCTGTATCCTTCCATAACTTCACAATGGGAGTTTTCTCCAATGTCCTCGAGGCCTTCTTGACTTGATGTAATTTGTAACGTGCTCTCCTGGCAGTTACAATTACTAGTGTGTCCTAGACCCACCAGAGTACCTTTGACCACTGTCCTTTGCAGTGTGAGCTCTACCTGGCTCGCCTCCTCTGAGGCCTTCTAAGGTCTCTGGCCACAATCTCTTGAATCTATAGCTTAGTAACCGGTAGCGCACTCAAGAACAACCACATGTAATCTTAAAAGCCTTTATTACACCTACGCACATAATGCCCTAACTGATGCCCTGACTTGTTGGTTCCCTGGTGAACACCTGGTCAGAAGACCCATGTGTTCACTACCAAAATCCTTACCTCTTTCGGCTACCCATCTTGGCTTGGCCCAGGCTAGGAGCCAGGGTGAACAGCAGGAGATTAAAGAGGGCGGTTGCTGCCTGCAGTGGGCTTATATAGGGCCTGTGAGGTCACACACACAGCCAATCAGCGAGAGAGTCACCCATTACGAAACTATCTCAATATGGCCAGGATCCCGCCCAAGGGCAGTCCTAACATCCACAGAAATCATTTCTGGGCCTCAATCCCGATGCACTGTGTCCGCCCATTTAAAGGGCCCTTACAGTAATTTTTTTTTAGTTTATGTTTCTTTAAATTGTTCTCTAATTGTGTATCAATACAATATGTAACTTGTACCTTCAAATATTTAGTAATTTAACTTCCTCAAGATCAAGAACAGGGCCATATATGTCTAAATCCTTTCATATAGCTTCCCATACATCTATATTTTATGTCAACATAGTAAAATTTGAAGCAGCAAACCTTCGAGGTTTTCTTTAAGGTTTCTTTAAAACCTCTATTTGGCTGCATTGATGAAAATACTGTTTTGTGTTTGGCTTTATCTCCTCCATTCTTGCCAGAAATACTGTCTAACATATATTTAAGAATAAAATTAAAAAAGAGTTAAAACTTCATTACTTTGGTGAATTTGGAGGGAATACTATGAAACTTTATTTTTTTTTCTTTTTAATAGTGTTTTATTTTTCCCTCACATGTCAAGAAAAAATTTAGCATTCATTTTTTGAAATATTTTCTTTTTCCCAGTTACATGTAAAACAATATTTTGTTTTGAATTGATTTGCAGTCTTTGGATATAGTAACAATTATTTAATTCAGCACAGTTTATATATGTTTAAATTCTTCAGTATTAGTCCCTGGGATCGTTCCAAATAACTGCAGAGCTCCCTTTTTCATAAAGCATGGAATTCATTTAACTGTTAACAGTTTTTAATTTGTTCAATACAATGAACATTATAATGGATAATGGGTTTGAAATGAACATTTTCAAATTGAGAGTCAAGTGACAGTTTCAGTAATCTATTTCCTTCAAAGTGGAAATCACTATATGTCCCCAAAGCCTAGATCAAGATTATAAATTTACTGAAGACAGGGTAAATACAGATAAAATTGTTTGTAATATGAAAAGGAAATTCATTTCTGTGAGACATTTTTTGGTATAAGGGACTCCATGTGAAGTAGCTTCCTTAGAGATGAAATCTGGGCAACATTGTGTGATTTCAGTAAAAATAAGTAATTATATTCCTTGTCCTACTGAAAAAACACCAAATCGAACAAATCATAATTAGAAATGTTATCCACCCATTCATCCTGGATCCATATCATGGACTTGGAATCGTAGGGTTTGGTTTGATTTGAACCATATAGTCTAAGCACCTAACCTGACTGATTATGAACCTAAGGCCTAAAAGTTGAAATGCCATAGCTAAAATATCACAGTGGCAAGGGACAGATTGGGAATTTGAACCTCTAACTCCAACTCAACTGCTTTTGCCATGAACTATGAATTATGAGTTACGACTTTTTAATCCCTCAGAATCACAGGCTCTTAAGCTAGAAAGGATCTCAGAAGTAAGCTAACCCAATTTTTCTTTATATAAATAAAGGAATTGATGCCTTAGAAGATTTAGTGAGCTATTCAATATCATACCAATAGTAAATAGTGAAGCCAAGACCAGCTTAAACAAAATCAATTCATCAAACACTATGTTAATTGTATATGCATGAAAATGGGGATATAAATTTAAAATGAGGTCATTTTTGCCCTCAAGCAGTTTAGCCTCCTTGAGGCTCACACATGAGTGCACTTAGGACATATATAAAAAATTAAGAGAAGTAACTGAATTTGGGCCATAAGTGAGGGTCCTTAAACTCCAGATGCAGCCATCTTTCCACTGTATTCCACTCCTTTATTGGCTTTGGGACTAGGTCCAAGTCAAACTTTCAGAACTATTTTTCCTCATCTGTCAATCTCATACAATAATGGAGAAAAACACTTTGTAATCAACACAAAGTGCTATGTGAAATTGAGTTATTATAAGTATTAAAATTCACAGTTAGTGTAATTTGCCCCTTTGGAAATCAGGAGTATCAATATCATTGACAGAACCATCAGTACTTCAAATAACCTTGTAGAAGGGAGTACAGTGCAATGGAAAAAAACATTCCTCACTCTTGTACCCCTCGCCTCTTCAAAGTGAGAAGAGGCATGATCTTAAATTATATCCTTAGTAACTATTCATTGTGTAACTTTGGACAAATCAATTGATTTCTGAGCCAAAGTTTCTTCAACTGTATACTGGAGATCATAATACCTATAGTACTGATCTCAAAGTTGTCTAAATAAAATAAGATCTTGTATGTAAATCAGCATAGGGTTGTTGCATTTCATTCTTTTTAAAGCATTTTCCTAAATGTAATACCATTTGATTTTCAAAACAATAAAATACAGGCAAAAAGGTATGATTTTCCCATTTCAGAGATGAGGACAATGATGGAATAAGGGACCTGCCTAAGTACTAGCACCCAATAAATGGCTGGTGTGGGTCTAGAAACCAGGTCTCCTGAGTACTGGTCTATCCACAGGTCTTCTTTTTTCCCTTTACTGTCAAGTAAGCTTTTAAATAATGAGTGTCTTAATTCAGATTTGAGAAAGTTGATCAAGGTTCCATACAAGTACCTTCTAATGTTGATTAGAGTGGAGAGCTCCTCCCTTTTGAAGGATGCCAGTCCTTTCTTTATTTCTGACTGGGTTTACTGCTGGACTTTCCCATCATTCCCCCAAATAGAATACTTTACCTCTTTTAACTTCCCACCTTGTTTTTTTGGCTTTCTTTTGTCTGTCAACTTTCTCTATTAGAATGTAAACTCTTTAAGATTAGGGACTAGCTCTTTCCTTCCTTTGTATCCACAGCATTTACCAAAGTGCCTGGTTTTAGTCAACCTTCAACAAATGTTTACTGACTAACTGACTGAAGTGGCAGTCTGGGCCTGCTCAAGGGTATAACTCTCACTGCAGGTGAAGACTCTGACCTCCCTTACTATAAGGAGTGATTTCTGAGGGTAGGGGACACTCTTCTTCCCAAGAGGGAATGAAAGCAGTACCAAATATAGATTGACAGTGGCAGGACTGAGCTTTGTGTGTCCAAGGGAAGAAACCTTTCCTCTTAGCTGTCTATCACTGCTTAAGGACAGCTGTTTCTTGCAAGTGGAATATTCCCAATAAGTTAGAAAAGGGTCTGATGAAAGCTCCGTTAAGGGGAAGCTGGAAGGGTAGCCATACCTCACAAGTTCATGCATAAAAACATATCTATTCTTTTATGAAAATAAGTGTTCTGTATTTTCTAGGACATCTGTAGTACTAGAATGGTGTTTGCTTTTCCTGGAGTCTCAAATTGCTATATATAATTGTAAACATTTTAAAAGCTTCATAAGTTTCTGGTATTAACACATAGGTAGTCCTGTTACCAATTATCCTCCCATCCCATTCCTTCTCCTACTACCTCCATTAATATCTCTCTAGTAACCAATATTCCCCTGCTTCCAGGATCTCTCTGGTAGAGGGACAATTTCTAGTTTCTTTCTCCTGTTCTGAGACTTAAGAACTCTCAAGCAGTGCCACAAGGAAGGAAGAAGTAGACAAGGGACAGGGGCAATGAAGTCTATTGTAAGCTTATTCTAAATCCAATTGATAGATTTACCAAGGGGCCAAAAGAGGAAGCTACCCAAACAGGACTTTTACAGAAAAGGAAAAGGCACACGAATGTTGACTCTAATAAGTGAAATTTGTTAAAAATTGATCAAGTCCAAAATGGATGGGGAACTGGTAGATACAAAGAGTAAAACCCAAGCCCTGTTCCTTAAAAAAATATTTTTGGAAGACAAATCCATAAAAATCCAAAAACAATTTATTTATTCCTTCAGATATAACACAATGACAAGGAAAATCTATAATATCTAAAGTAACAATATTGCCCTTGCAAAATGTTTTATTATATTATTATTCATTTTCTTTGTTTCCCAAAATATTCATTTTTTCCAAAATTTGGGCACTGAGAAAAGAACCCAAAACTGAAATTCAAATCCTGAGATCAAGTTCCAACTCTAATATTTACTAGTGATATATTTGTGGGTAAGATCCTAATATCTCTGAACATCAGCTTCCTTGTGTGTAAAATTGTGTTGATACTCGAATTATTTGCCTTACAAAGTTTTTAGCAGAACTTTTTTTTATAAAACTGAAGTATTTAGATAAAAATGAGTAACTATTATATTTGTGTGTAAAATGGGTATAAAACACACCATTGTTTATTCTACCCTTTCATTATATTTCCCATAAGAGAGTTGCAGCAGAGAATACAATAATAAAAGAATTTAACAACATTTCATAGTAATTAATAATTGGTAGGGCCAGTTATAGAGAAGATGTCACAAAACAATGTATGATAAGCACCAAATGATAAGTATAATATTATTTTTGATGGTTTGGATGAAGGAAAACTTGGCATGCTTTACTAACAAAACTTTCAGTGATATAAAACTGGAAATGAGAACTACCATATTGAAAGAGATGATCAAGAATTTAGCAGATCATACCCAAAAAATCGAGGCAGTTTAGTGGATTTAGAAAATGTGAACTGTGTATGATGATAGCCAAAAAAATATGGTTAGGGCTTTAGACTGGATTAAAAAGGAACAATATGTAAAATAAAAGAAGTGATCACTCTGCTCTCTTCTGATCTGACAAGTTGACATCTAGACATTTGGAGTACTATGTTGAGATCTGGGCACCACATTTTAGAAAGAGCATTGACAAAGTTGGAGTGAATTAGGGAAAATGACGAGAGCACTGGAAAAACATGCTTTATTATATCAGTTGAAAAAATAAGACCTATCCAACTTGCCAAAGACAAAATTTAGAGAGGGCCTGTTAACTGTCTTCAAGTATTTGAAAGGCTGTCATGGGTGGGAAGCATTAGACTTGTTCTGCTTAATCCCACAGGATGGAGCTTCAAGCAATCAGCAAATATTGAAGAGAGGCAAATTTAAGCTTCATAAAAGGAATTCTTAACAGTTAAACCCAGAAGTGAAATGGGCTGACCTTAGAGGTGAAGGTTGCCTTATAGTGGATCAGATAACAAAAGGTCACTTTTAAAGGATGTTCCAGATGAGATTATTATCCAGGTATGGGTTGAAATCTGCATTCTTGGAGTTTTCTTCCAATCTGACATTCTGTGATTCTCCAACTTGGAATGGCATAAAAATGCATGGTATTTGAATGCAGGAAATTTCCTTTCTGGTGAAGGTATTCAGGGAACATTGTATGGAGTACATGAGATTTCAACTGGATATTTAAGCAAATAGGTTGAATTGAAGACTACAGGTTGAAATGAAGTGGAAAAAGAGAGTATGCAAACATGGTGGATGCCAGGAATCATTTTTCACATGCACAAACAATAGTTTCCCTTGGTAATGCTCTTCAGGGTCCCAAAGCATTATTAGAAAATTCTTCCTAATATCAACCAATGAGAGAATTTTTGCTCTAAACTTAAGCTTATTGGTAATATATCAGTACAAGAATATAGTAGCTGTTTGATCAAATGCTTAAATATGTATCTGATAGGGAATTGTTTATAGGGCATTGAGTAAAACTTACAAGTCTCTGCTAGGACAAAGCAAATCATCATTACTTTGTAGGCATTGTCATAATCCCCATTTTATAGCTGAAAACAGATGCTCAAAGAAATTATGTCATCTTTTTAAAGGTCCAGACTACTGTCTGAACTTCTGACTGCAGTTCAATTTCCCTTTTTACTATAATAAATAAAAGTAAAAAGACATAGTTGGGCCTTGTACAGTGGAGACTTAGACATGTTCATCATGATTGGTTTGATGCACAGCTAGTGCCAGAACAATGAGCAAAGGATATTGCTCCTCTCTTACCTTGCATCCCCCCTTTAACATTTCTCTAAAAATCAAACCACTGGGTAGTAAACTTAGATTTTATATTGCAACTCTTTCACCAAACTAGTTATGTAACATTGGATAATTCTCTTGAGAATTCGGAATCTCAGCCTCCCATCTCTCACGTGGAAACAAAACAAACTTTCCCATTGACCTTTCAGGGATGTTTTGAAAATTCAATGAAATAATGGATGTTAAAGCACTTCAAAATTATAAAGTATAAAATAAATATGAGAGAAAGAGAGAGGAGAAGAAAAGGGAGAGGAAGGAGAAGAGAGGAGAGGAGAGTGTGTAATTTTTCCTTGGTCTCTGTATGCAAACCCCTGCAGTTCTAGGATAGGATTCTAGGACCATATATTTAGAGCTAGAAGGGACCTTAAAAGCCTTTGAGTGTGATCCACTCATTTTACAGATAAAGAAACAGAGTATCATTGAGGTGAAACAACCTTATGTTAAGCAATTTCCCCCTGATGAGTAAAGTAGATTCATGTAGCTAGTAAGTATTTGAGGCAGAATTCCAATAGAGGTCTTCCTAATTCCAAATCTATTCACAATGCCATGCTGACTTTTAAAATACCTATTTTGAGCACTTGTTTGAGACAGAAATGAGCTATACATTTAAAGATTATCCTAAATTAATTGTAGCTTGGGCAAAAGAAGAAAGTTGTTAGAGGTTTTGGAACATCTCTACTCAAGTTCTTGATATTCTAAGGGACTTCTTTGTTTTTTGACTGGATAGTTCAATTAAATGGCAAATCACTTCTTCCCCTAAAGATCCGAATGTTTTTCCATCTCAGCCTTACTCTGAAGCACATCTTCCCATCTCTCTTATTTTCGAGAGTAACAATATATTTAACCCACTTAGAAATTTCAGGGAGAAAATATCTGAAAGAAAAGTCAATAATAATGAACAACATCCCATTCAGAAGGCATCATTAGGGATTATTTTTCCTTATCCCACTGGTAACAGCATCCTTAAGAATGACATCATTAGAGAACTCAATAGCATAAGCTTAATAGAATTAGTAATCAAAAAAGATCCTCAGATCAATAATTCCCCAGACTGGTCTGTGGAATATGGTTATTCCCAGTGAATGCTTCAAGACAGAATCTGACACTCCATTTTAAAAACAATTTAGAGTGAAGTTAGTGCTTTAGCAAGGGGTCAGATTGATGGCTCTGTATTATATATTCAGCACTATCCTATGCCCCCTGCAGAGAAAGCACATAATTAGCAACATAACCAGCCTTTTTCTGTCTGTTTTTTACAAGGTGTCCATGACTCACAAATGCTGCCTCCTTGGTTCCACTCTTATATTTCTTCATGAAATAAGAAATATTAAGAAGATACCATACTTTTGGCTGGCTCCATTTTCATTTAGGAATAGAGGCAATGGATACAGTTCTTGCTTTAAATGAGTCATTACCTCATATTTATAGCTAAACATTAGCCAGTGATAGGGCCCTAGTGTAAAAAATGTTGTACCTTTATAAGTAGGAAGAAACGGGTAATCCATTTTCTTCAGCAATGGTCAGACCCTTTTTATTGTGGCTCAGGTTCGGATCTGAGCTTCCAAATAAAATGGGGAAGAATCCTTTGATCACTACTACTAATAAAATTTCTTACATTAATTTAGTACTTTATATTTTCATAAGCATGATTATATAAACTCTTTTATGAGAAAGAAATAAAATGGAAGGAAGGGAAGGAGGAAGGAAGAAAGGAAGGAAGAGAGGGAGGGAAGGAGGGAGAAAGGAGGGAGAGAGGAAGGAAAGAAAGGAAAGAAGAAAAGGAAGAAGGAAGGAAGGAAAGGAGGGAAGAAAGAAAGGAGAAAGTAAGAAAAGGAAGGAGGGAAAGAGGGAAGAAGAGAGGAGAGAGTGACAGAAAAGAATTTTTTAAATAGATTTGCCTAGAATATTGAGAAGTTATGACTTCTCTGGTGTTACTCACTTAATGTGAATCAGAGATAGCACTTTCAATCTGGTCTTCCTGAATTTGAAGCCACTATACCACATATGCAAAAGAGGAGATGCAAAGACAAAAAATTAAATAGGCTACTCAGTTTCCCTAAATGGCATGATCATCCCCTGTAGTCCTTCAAGCTCAAAATTTTTCTTTTTGCCTTGTTCCTCTACAGTGGCTCTGCTTTCCAAAATCTGGTTAATTTTACTTCATGGATATCCCTAGCATCTGCTTCCTATTCATTGCCACTAACTAATTTAGATCCTCATTATCTCTTGCCTGGACTTCCAAGAGCTTTCTATTTGTTCTCCAGTCTGCTTTCACTTCAATATGCCTTTCCAACCTTATTACCTATTGCTCCCTCTTCCTGCCTAAAAGGCAGGAAAAATCTATTGATTACTTTTAACATTCTTTTCTTTTTAAATTTTTAGTTTCAGATCCTTTCTTTCCCTCTTACCCCTCTCTTCCCCACTAAAAAGGCAAATAATATGTCAATTATATATGTGAAATCATGAAAAATATATTTTCATATTAGTTCTATCACAAAATAAAAAGTAAGCAAGTTATACTTCAGTTTGCACTCAGAATTCATGAGTTCTCTTTCTGGAGGTGGATAACATTTTTTAATATCATGAGTCCATTAGAATTGTCTTAGATCATTGTGTTGATTGTGGTGGCTACATCTTTCACAGTTGAACAACATTAAAGCATTGCTATTAGTGCGCACAGAGATCTGCTGGTTTTTCCTCACTTCACTTTGCTTCAGTTCATATAAGTCCTGTTGTTTTTTTTTTTTTTTTCTGAAACCAATCCTCGCATTATTTCCGATAGCACAATAGTACTCCATCACAATCATATGCCATGACTTATTGAGCCATTTAACTCAACTGACAATCATCCCCTCAATTTCCAATTCTTTGCCATCACAAAAAGAGCTACTATTTTGTACATATTTGTCCATTTCCTTTTTCTTTGATCTCTTTGGAGTATAGATTTAATAGTGATATTGCCATGATTAGTTGAATCTTAACAATGTTTGTGAAATAGAAATAAAAGAAAGAACAAAATTTATTCCACAAGAATCTCAATTCTTCATTTTTACCAGAAACAAAAAAAGTAAATTGATCCTACTTACAAAAAAATGAGAGTATGATTTTAAATTATTCTTTTTGTTTAGTAGCCTTCTTCCTCTCCATTCCCCTCATTATTTAAGAATCAATAAATAAGTCTTAAATAGTCTTAAATTTCAATTTTCCATATGGATACCAACATGCAGAATCAGGTTCATAGGTAGAAAAGACTAGAGACAGATTAGAGAAACAGTGGATAAAGAGCTTGGGATTTAGAATCAAGGCCATTATTCAAATCCTGCTTTGGATACTGAATTAGCTAGGTATACCTACACAAGTAATTTGATGTCTGCCTGCTTCAGTTTCTTCATGTGAAAAATGAGGATAAGAATAGCACCTACATTTCAGTGGTTTTGTTTGAATAAAATAAGTTATATTTAAAAAGCTTTGTAAAATTTAAAATGCTAAATAAATGTTAGGCTGAAAGAACTTTGACATGGAATCATGGAAAGTTAATGCTGCAATGGATACTTGGGAGATTTTAAGATCATAGACATGGAAGTGATCTTAGAAGTCACCTCCCTAGTCAATGACCTCATTGTACAGATTATAGAACTGAGGCCCAGATAAATCCAGTAGACTTACTGAAGGTTCCACAGATGAGCAAGTAGCGGTAGGGTTTAAACCTAGGCTTTCTGAATTAAAATCTAATTCTTTTTTTCCCTCTGATGCCACATTTCATTTTTTCTGACGTATGGTTTTATAATGTAGCAGCACTGCAAAAGGAAAGAGTATTGAATTTAGAGGCAAAGCAGATTTTGGTTTGAATCCAGCTCTTGACATTGACAAGTTGTGTGTTCATAAATAAGTCATTTTTTATCTGAGATCCAATCATCTCACCTGTAGAATTGGGATAGCCATATTTGACGGTGACTAACCTTCAAATGTTCCATAGGGATCGTAAGAGAATGACATATGTTCAAGCAAGCTAAGGCAAGCTTAAGACTCTATTGGTATGTCAGTTGTTGTTAAGAAGGAACAAAGACTCACCCAAGTTAAATTCCTTGTACAAGTTTGAAGAGAAAAGCCATACTTGACATACTATTTTGATGATGCCCAACTCCAGGCATTTCTCCATTATAAAATGTTGCCACTTTTTGAGTTAAAAATGTGTTGTGATTGTTTTAGTGATTCTCTGAGGATCCATAACATTTATTCTTCACTTACTCATCAGTATTTGATAAATCAATGCTAACAAAAACTGAGACCTATTTATAACATTAAAGTAAGAAAAGGATTGTGTCATCTGGGTATCCTTAAAATATAGTGCCCATTTTTCACATCATTAGAGAGAAAAAAGATTTCATCTAACTTCTCTATTCTTCTAAAATAATTGGCAATTACTAAATTTTGACAAATGTGGGATATCTAATACTATATGATTCAAATATTATACCTGATAATGAATTCTTCTTTCATATCTAAGTATTCCATTAATTTTAAATGTGGATCTGCCTAGGAGTCAGCATCAGAAATTCAGAATATTTTCTCTCTTCCATTCTGATTACTGACTTAGGGATCTTCCTTTGAGTTCCAACTAAAACCCTTCCTTGTAGAATAATCCTTCCCTAACTCTTCTTAATTCTAGTATTTTCCCTCTTTTAATTATTTCCTATTCATCCTATATATTAGCTGGATTTTCAGATAGTTGCCTATTTGTTGCCTCATAATTAGATTATAATCTCCTTGAGGTTAGGGATTGTTTTTTGTCTCTTTATATCTCCAACCCTTAGCGTAATACCTAGCACATTATAGATACTGAATAAATGGTTGCTGAATCGAATTGGATTTTTGCATCCCAATCTCAGACTGGTAGGTAATTGTACTATAGAAAAATAGTCATTTGACCTTACTTACCCTTTCTCCCAAAAGAAAGATAACATAAATGAATGTATTGTGAGGACTGATTTTACCTACAGGACTATGACTGATCTCAAAGAAAACCCAAGAAGCTTAAGACTCAGAGATATATAGAATTTGGACTTTCAGGATAGTTTATTTAAAAAGTAGTCAAAACATCAGAAACCAAGTAATGTACAGGACAAAGTAATGTGGCAGAAACCCAAAAAAAGGCAGTAAAAACAGGAAATCCAAGGACAAGGAGTCTTTGAGATAGAGGAAATATATGACTCAGTTAGAAAGATATGACTGCTTTCCTGAAGTAGAAGCCCACTGCAAATGTGTTCAGCTCAGGACATGCAAGGAACATCCCAGGAGCCTGTTAAAGAAATGGTAACTACATGAACTTCATTAATCTGTGGAGTCAAAGCAAATTTTGATACCAGTATTTACTAAATATTTTTAAAGGAATCTTATAACCTGAAATAAACTAATTATGTATCCTATAGTTATGGGATTGCAGGTACTGGTTCCTCTCTCTATTCAACTACATTTTTGCACATTCTGCACTGTTTTCTTTCCTAAATTTTACTCCCCTTCTGTATATTCATGGGTTTTTTTCCCCTTTTTTTTTTTTTTTTGCCAAATCTTGCACTCTACTTTTTTCTAGGCCATTCACCATTCATATCTATTTATCATTGTAATCATGTATTCATTCACATATACATGTGAGAGAGCATAATAATATTAAAGTATTAAGAATTCCAGATTAGCATTTTGACTAAAGCCTGAAAGATTGTTTGAAGCTTTTTAGTCCAACTCTTGTATTACAGTTAAGGAAACTGAGTTACATATCTCCTAACATTTGCTGAATGAATACTTGTGTGTACCAATTCCTGTTAAAAACATGACTGACTGTTAATGAAAAATGTTGAGTAAGATGTCGAATAATTGATGGGTTAAGGGGAGGATCTTTAATGTGTCTAATGTTATTTGATGTCATAGAGGATAAATACTATCTTCTCCCATTAGGTTAGATGTACCAAAAATATGAGCAGGGAATGTAGTTGTTTAAGAAAAGAGATGGTACTAGAGTTCTACTAATAGGAAGAAAGCAAATTGAGGCAGAAAGCAAATTGACAAGTAATGTAAGCCTACTCCTGTCTCTGTGTTCATTCTTTCAATAAAAATTTATTAAGTACCTCCCATATTCCAAGTGCTTGATACAATGTGAAAATAAAATAGTTCCTATAATAAGGTAATAAGGTAAGGGAGATTAGCCATTGAGAAGATCATGATAGGATTTAGTCAGGAAATGTTACTTGAGTTGAGTCTTAACAGGAATTATTCTAAGAGGCAGAGATGAAGAGGTAGCTTATTCCAAGCACAGGATTCAGTCTTTATAAAATTATAAAGATGAGAAATGATATGTTGTGCAAAAGAATCTTAGATTAGAATTTAGAATATGAAGGAGGAAAATGTGAAGTAAATCTGAAAAGATTGGCTTTAGCTCTGTTACAGAACTGTGTGTTATCCTAGAGGCAATTGTCTTGAGCAGTAGAATGATATAATCAGACCTGTGCTTGAAAAATATTAATTTTTCATCTGTATGGATGATAGATCAGAAAATGGAATGACTGAAGGCAGTAAGCGTGATGAGAAGGCTAGCGATGATAAGATGGGAGGGAGACTCAGATGGATGTGAGATATTTTTGAAGTAAAATCAACAAGAGTTGTCATTTCATTGGCTAAAGAAAATGAGGGGAGGGAGGAGGTAGAATTAAGAGTCCAAGATCGCAAAGTTGAGTGAGTAGAAACATGATGTTGTCCTTATCAACTATGAGGAAGTAAGAAAAAGGAGGGAGTAGAAGGAAGGCAGAGATAATGACTTTGAGCAGTATTTGTGTGGCTGACATTTGAAAATATTTTCCCTTTTAGAAACAGAAGGGCTACAACTAGCACTTGGAAAGCCAGTGTAAAATGACACACACCAGAGCATGCTCATTCTGCTGTCAGCCTGTTCTTCACTTGCTTTGCATATCATTGCTTTCCTTAACCCACTCATTCTTATGCATAGCTCTGTCCTCGTCTCTTATGGCTCTCATTCTTGTTCTTTCCATTGACATAATTTTATATTCTTTATTTTCCATCATGATCAATTAAGCTTTCTCCTCTTTGGGCCTCGATAGTTTAACCTCCAAATGCCTAAACATCTTCCTCCATGCAATCCCAAGTTGCACAGCTATTTTCAGTGTAATGACAGTATTTAGGGAATTCCAGAAACCAGGATATTCATTATATTTGTGCTGACATCTTTTGCCCAGGACATTAGCAATTCTTAAACATAACTCCTATTCTGCTATCTATCTCTAAGGTTCCAAGAAAAGTAGGAAAAAACAGAAGATTGAAGAAAAAAGCTGAGACTAATAATGTGAAATGCCTAATGCAGATAGAAATAGATAACATGAGGGCTTGAAGAAGCAAAGAGCCAAGAAATGCAGAAATCCACACAGAGGCTTTCATGCCCTTAGCTCTATTTATTTTGCAGATTACTAAATTTCCTGCTGGTGTCAAAAATAAGTAATTGCCAATTACCTTGCTCAGAAAAAAAAGTAATGGCAGAATAAAGTCATTTCACTTGAAAGCCTAAACTAAGAAATAGAGAATTCATAGGGAAAATCTTTGACTTATGAATATGAAAAGAGGAAATTCTGGAGTTTAGTTGGTTTAAAGTCAAGAGAGAATGAGCAGAGATAAAAATCAAGGACCATTTTGTAAGGATCCAAGGGAAAGATACCTGTACCAATTATCTAGGGAGTTGTTCTTTTGTAAAAATAAGTTTGCCCAGCTAGTCACATGAGCCTAGCATCAATCAGACCTAGGAATCTTTTCTTCTTTGTCAGGTCACTACTGCCCTCCATAGGGCCTGAACAAAGGATGGTGTTTTCCTTCTTTTTAAATCTTATGGCCACTAGTGTTACGTTCCATTGCTTTACTTCTCTTTCCAAATTCTCATTGGAGTCATTTTCCAGGCTGTTTCATTCATCAAACAGAGAGGCTGTTCTTGGCTTGGTGACAAAGAGTTCCCTAACTGGTCAGTCAATAAGCACAGACTGAATAACATCTGAGGATTGAATTGGTGATAGAAGAGATACAGAAAGAAGACAAAAACAATGTGTCTATTATGGGAAGGATGGGGTTCTTCCCCTCCTCACCCATGTTAGGAGGATGCTGTCTTCTTCCTAACCTTTAAAACTGAGTTCAGATATCATCTCCTATATGAGGTCCCTTTTGATTCCCCCAAATTATTAATACTTTCTCTCTCTTTTCACTATTTTGTATACGCTTTTTCATATATTTCCTTGTGCCCATTTCCCCTTTCCCCATTCCATAGACTTCCACTTTAATGGAATGCAAATTTCTTGAAAAAAGAGATGATTTTATTATTGATTTTGGCTCCCATATCATTTATCACAATTCCTTGGATTTTTTTATTGGGGAAGAGGGAGTATGGACCTATGAGTTTTTTAGCATAGGGAACTCCTAGTATATGAACCCCTTCCTCTGATATATACTATCCCTGAAACTCATTGTTATTTTTGGAGGCAATTGGAATTAAGTGACTTGTGCAGGACCAGACAGCTAGTAAGTATCTGAGGCTAGATTTGAAGCTAGGTCCTCCTGACTCAAGGGCCTGTGCTCTATCTACTTAACCACCTAGCTGCTCTGAAACATTTTAGAAGTAGTCCTAGACACTGAGAGATTAAGTGATTTGCCTTTGATCAAACAGCAAGTATGTGTCAGCTAGTATAATAAAGATGTGTCATCTATAGCAATATGATATAGATGAAAGATACCAGAAAGTTATCTTCTAAGAGACAGGTGTAGGGGAGGACAATTGGGGTGAATCAAATGGTAAGGCCCCCTTAAATCACAAAATTTTGGAGTTGCAAGAAGTCTCAAAGGCCATCTAATTCAACTCAGTCCTGAAAAATAAAATCTTTTCTAAGATATACTTGATAACTGATTGTCTTACTTTTGTTCTTAAGTCCTGCAGTAAAGGGAAAGCTCATTTCTCTTGTGGATAGATCTAGCTATTGAGGTTTTCTTTGTATTGAATCTAAATTTGCTTCTTGGCACCTGCATCTTGGGGATTTTAGTTCTGCTTTCTAGAACCAATAAAAACAAATATAATCCCTCTGCAACATGGCAGCCTTTCTTGTCCTTGAAGACATATCCCCCACAAGTCTTCTCTACATCAAGCATTCCTGGTTCTTTCAACCATTCCTCAAATGGTATGATTTCAAGGGCTTCACCAAAATTATTACTGTTCCCTAGATGCAGTACAGTTTTTAAATGTCTTTCCTAATATTAGGCTCTTCCTGAGAACTAAGCATAGTATTCTAGATCTGGTCTGACTTTGAGAAGAATACAATGGGACCACATTCACTAGTCTCATCTCATACTGGCTTGTCCTGGCCATTACTTCTTTTATAAAGTATCCACTTATCTTCAATTTAATAATACAAGCTATGATAATTGTATAAATATGTATACATATATTGGGTTTAACATATATTTCTACCATGTTTAACATATATTGGATTACTTGCCATCTAGGTGAGGATGTGGGGGAAGGAGAGGAAATTGCAACACAGGGTTTTGCAAGGGCTAATGTGGAAGAATTGTCCATGCATATGTTTTAAAAATAAAAAGCTTTTTTAAAAAATAAGGACATGCTAGAATTATACTAGAAGCAGAAATCAAGATTACTCTCCTCTAGTTTTCAAACCATAATCTTTTCAGTTATTTGAAAATTAGGATAACCGTTTCCCCTTTCTAGTTCTGCAATAAATGTCTTCTTCTCCAGTTTTAATTTCTTTTTTTTTTCATTTAATTTCTCCATTTTTAATTGAATGAAAGTTGGGAGAGTTGAGTCCTAATGACCCTGGCCAGTTTTGCTCACTCAGAGAGGTGATATAACTTACTCCAGGTCTCCCAAGGAGTCAGCAGCAGTCAGGATTGGAACCTAGTTCCCTTGTGCCTAGTTTGTGGTTCTTCCTATGATTCACTCCCCTTCAATAAGCCCTTATTAAATACCCTTTTGTGTCAGATATCAGGTTGGGCAAAAGGAAACAAAGACAAAAGTGAAACAGTCCCTGATTTCAAGAAACTTAGGTTCTTCTTGAGTAATACAATGTATACACAGCTATGTGCTCTCAGAGAAATGCCCCAGAGTACAGAATACACTGTACTCAAGAATTTCATCTTAGTATCAAATGTTGTAGCACAGCAGTAAGGACCCACCTGTCCATTCAACATTTAGCACAGTGCCCGTCACATAGGAGGTGCTTAATAAATGTTTGTTGATTATTGACTGTTGATCCTCAACCAGTTTAGAAGTGTGCAGTGCTGCTAAATAGGCAAGCACCCTGGGCATTTATTGAAGAAGGCTCATCTTCCTAAGTTCAACTCTGACCTCAGAGACTTCTTAAATGTGTGACCCTGGACAGTCACATAACCCTGTGTTTGCCTCAGTTTCCTTATCTGTAAATGACTTGGAGAAGAAAATGGCAAACAACTTTAGTATTTTTGCCAAGAAAACTCCAAATGGGTTCATAAATAATAGGATATAACCGAAAAATGACTGAACAACAACAGCAAAATGCCTTGGAGAATTACCTAAAACACTTAGAGGGTAAGTGACTTTTCTACTGTCACACAACCAATATGTATCAGAGGCAAAAATTGAACCCAGGTTTTCCTTGCTTCAAAGCCACCCATTGTAACATACTAAATCCCATAAATGAAGCTATACTTAAGATAATACCTTTAGTAGTTTCCTTTTCCTTAAAAATTGCGTTCTTCCCAGACTCACATATCTAGTAAATGTCTGAGGTCAGATTTGAACTCAGGAAGATGAGTTTTCCTGACTTCAATCATGGCACTCTATGCACTATGGCATCACCTAGCTGCCCACCAAAACTTAAAAGACAAGGCAATGACATTTATTAAGCACTTAGTAAGGGACCATTAAGCCTAGTGCCTAGCATTGGCTCAAGTTGTTCTTGTTGTTCAATCCAGTCATGATTTTTGTAATCCCATTTGTGGTTTTCTAAGCAAAGATACTAGAGTGGTTTGCCTTTCCCTTCTCTATCTCATTTTAAAGATGAGAAAACTGGGATAAAAGGGATTAAATGACTTGCCCGGGGTCCCACAGTCAGTTAAGTGTCAGTGGCCAGATTTGAATTCAAGAAGAGAAGTCTTCCTGGCTCCAGACCTAGCACTCCATCCACTGCACTACTTAGTTACCTAAGACTTTTAAGTTATGGAAAAGGTGTTACCTGCATTAGTAGAAGGATTTTCCTAATCTGAGAGTTCCCTATATCAATTAAATATAGATTCAGTTTCCATTTAAGTTAACAAATAAGTATTAAAGAGAGAGAAAGAGAGAGAGAGAGAGAGAGAGAGAGAGAGAGAGAGAGAGAGAGAGAGAGAGAGAAACAGAGAGAGGAGAGAGAGATAGAGAGAGAGACAGAGAGACAGAATGTGAAATAGTAAATAGAAGAAAGCTTTAGAGAAAAAAAAAACTGATTTCAAGTTTTGTTTCTGACACATACTAGCTGCAGATCCCTGGACAAAGCCCTAAATTCCTAATTCTCATGGCACATTTGAATTCTATTAGTTACTTCTAGTCAGTTGTTGATTTATTTCACTAACCAGAATCTCTTCACAGGGAGTTCCCTTTAATAAAATTTAAAAAAAAAAACAAAAAACAGGAAAGAAACCACTATTCTGCCATTCCCGCTCCCCCTTCACTCTCCTCCCAAAAAAAAAAGTACTTCTGAACACAGATTTATCCTCAAGTTAATTCCCTTTTCCCTAGGAGATTGGTCATCCATGTAAAATTTACTTTTTATCCAGTCCTGCTTGCATGCACATACCCTATTTGTCAGAAAGTTCTAATTTTTCAAATCCATTTATTCACATACCCTACAAATGTTACTGAAATATTCTGTGTGCATAGCACAGTGCTAGTCTCTGAGTAAAATTTATAAAGGAATAAAATAAAGTCCTGTCTTTACAAAAATGATAACATTTGGAAGAGAAACATGTTAACAATTTGATATTTCTTTCCACAAAATATGGACTCTAAAATGTGAATTTGTGGAAGATAATATAGACTGTTTGAAGATTTTTTTCCATTTTTTCCCACCGAAGAAATATGCTGTTCAGTATTTTTAATAGCACCATCTGTCAGGAGAGGGAAAGAGCTGGGCTGCAATATTGATCTTGTCACTTGGGGGAACAGTTTGATATTTCAGATTATAAATAACATTTTCATTTGCTCCGTTCATGTGTTTAGGTTATATATGGAGGACAACCCCTTCCTCCTTCCCCTGCCCTCCCTAAGATCACATTCTTCTCAAATATTAAGATGTATATATTTTGCTGAGATCACAGTCCTGAAGCCAGAAGTGCTTATCATCATATATTAAAGCATAGAAAAAGCTCTGAAATCTTAGAAAAATCCAAAGTAGTTATATAAACTTTCAGAATAGAATTTTCTCCTTTTGAAAAGTTGAGAGGGAAGAAGGCACTGAAGGTCAGGGAATGAGATGATCATTTACAATTGTAATTTTCTGATGTACATATGGAAGTGCAAGATATTATTATCTTTATATTATTTGTGTTTTTAAAGGTCTTCTATTTGATACAATATCTCTTGCAATAGTGACAAAACAGATTTTATCTTCATGTTATAAGTGGAATAGCATGCTTAAAGAGGTTCAAAGACTTGCTCAAAGAAAGAGAAGTAAAATCAACATTGTAGCTGTTTCCTGATTTAAGATACAATGTTTTTTTTTCACTTTATGTCCCTCCTCCATACCTTCCTCCCCCTTCCCTCCTCTTCTCTCCCTCCCTCTTTTCTTCTCTCCTTCCATTCCTTCCTTCCTTCCTTCCATTCCTTCCTTCCTTCCTTCCTTCCTTCCTTCCTTCCTTCCTTCCTTCCTTCCTTCCTTCCTTCCTTCCTTCCTTCCTTCCTTCCTTCTTTCATTTCCTCTCTCCCTCCCCCCTTCTCTCCTTCCTTTAATAAATAAAATTGCAGAAGTAAATATAGAGAACATTTTCAGGTCTGATCTCACCACCAATTCCCCTCCCCAATAAACTCTATTGACTCCCTTTTACCTTCAGAATAAATACAAAATCCTCTTTTTTTATATTCAGAGACTTACATAACAAGTCCCCTCCATTCCATCCATTCCCGTCTTCTTATCCCTTATTCCCTCTGCCATATAATTTTCAGTTCTGTGACACAAAGTAAACACACCATCTCTCAGCTCTGAGCATTTTATTGGACTGTTCCCCATATCTGAAATTATCTCCCTCTTCATCTCTACCCACTTGCTTCTTTAGCTTTCCTCAAGTCTCAGCTAAAAATTAATCTTCCCCCTGAAGTCTTTCTCAGACCGTCTTAATTCTTTTGCTTTCCTTTTGTTGATTATTTCCTATTTATCCTGTATATACCTCATATATATATATATATATATATATATATATATATATATATATATATATATATATATATATATATATATATATATATGTATGTATTTACCTGTTGTCTCCCCCATTACATTGTGAACCTCTTAAAGGCAGGGAATTGTCTTTTGCCTGTTTTTATATCCCTAGAGCTTAGTATGATGTCTGTCACACAGTAGGTGCTTAATATATGCTTTTTGATTGAAGTACTAGCCAGGAAAGTATTGGTAAGTTCTGTCTTCTCACCTCCATTTTGTAGTTGCCTGGTTTCTTTTAAGTCAGCTCAAATTTCATCTTCTCCAGGAAGCTTCCTTAGGTCCAGCCAACTTTTTGTACCTTCTCTTTTTAGATCCTTTACATGTCTTCTATGGAATGAGTTATTTAATGTATGTCCACCATTAGAGTATGAGCTCCTTGAGGATAGGAACGATTTTTGCCTTTCTTTGTATCCCCAGTGCTTAGCACAATACCTGACACATACTCTCTTTTGTCTCAAGTCCAGCTCCCTTTTATCATGTCACAGTGCCTCTAAGTGCTGATTTTAGACCAGAATAACCTGTGCTTACAGCCCACCTCACATACTTTCTTCCTTGGCAAGCTTCAGCCTTACATTTATCTGTGGAATAGGGAAAATAATGAAAATAACATCTATCTGACAAGGTTGTTGTGAAGATCAAATGAGATAAAGCATGTAAAATGCTTTATAAACAGAACTCTATAAATACCAGCTATTGATGGTGGTGGTGATGGTTGTTATTACTCCTTTAGCTCATATTTATATATCTCTTTGCAAATTATATTCACTGGAGTTTTTCTCTCTCCCAAATATGGCATTAGTGCAAGTTAGATATTTTACCAAAATGGAATCTTTTGGAGATATTTGTGCTTCTCCATCTGGAATTAAAGTCCTGTGTCTGTCAGAAGGATAAAAAAAATTGACTGAGCTGTCTTAACAATGTGCTTATCCATTCTTAAAGTTCCCAATTTCTTTTAAAATGTTATGCTGTTTGTTATTGAGCAAAATATTTCAAGCTTCCATTTGCTATTCATCAATCTTGTAGCTCAAAAAGGAAAACATTAACTCATCGATTTGTGGACTCTCTTTCCCTCTGCCTCCTCTTGGATTTTGTCAAGTCTTCTGTCCTATGGTGCACATTTTAAGACATTGCCTGCAAGCTGTAGGATTACATTGTATGGATTTTTGGTTGTAATCATTGAACAGCACTCATTCAAAAGCATTTATTCAAGCCATCAAACAGTAGGAATAAGTCAATGTAGCTTTCTCCTCATTCTCCATTCAGTCCAGAGTAAGCAAATTGATTGTATTTGAGTTGAACTCTGATTTTTACTTAGCATAAGGTTTTCCTCTAATATAAAAATTAGGGATAAGAACTGGACACATCCATCTCCTGAAACAATTATCCTATTTGCTAAAATGTTTAACATTTTAAGAGGTGCTAGAGATGTTCAGGTCCCACCTCCTAATAGTTCAAGGTAAATATCTTGGAAATTAATGTCCATAGTTTTCTCTAAAATGAACCAAAATAGTAGTTCTCATGCCCCCAAAAGCCTCTGTTTTGCCTTTGGAGCCTAAGATTTCATTTTAGAAGGAATTGTGATTTCTCTAAGTAAAATTTCCCACTGACTTGATAGCTAATTTCATTTCAACTTACTCTAACTGCCCCAGGCTGATTTCCATAGCTACTGGCATGATATTTTCACTGGGGAAGGAACACTTAGATCAGCTACATTGGTCTGTGGTTAGGTCAGTTCATGTCTCATAGAGTAAGTTCGGGTCGTAGCTTGTGTAGTGAAGTTTGACTATTCAATTCACTAACCCTTTTGGGATGGGCAATATTATTATCCTGGGGTGTTTATTGTCATTGGTGGAATATGTAATGCCTAAAAGCAAATTATCTTCCGTGTAGCAGGCTGTGATTAGGAGAGAGACGTAGATTCAGCCCAAATACTAGCATGGTAGATAGGAATGGATAGCAATCTGACTAGGACATCAAGGTCGTTTTTACTGCTTTTCTGGATGTAACTGTCTACAGTCTCATATATGAACTTGGATTACAAGTCCCCAACTCTGGACCATAAATTTTGAGTTATTGGGACTAATGGAGGTTAATTAAGGTACTACTATCCCAAACAAAATATACCACTGCTGGTACTGATTATGATGATGATGAATATAACTGTCATTTATGTAGCGCTTTCAAGTTAGCAAAATGTTTCAAGAAATTATCTAACTTTATCCTCATAGCCACTTTTGAATGCAGATATGACAGACCTTATTATCTTCCATTTTGGAGGGAGGGAAAAAAGGAGAAAAAGAGAGACAGAGACGGAGAGAAATAGAGTGAGCAGTTTTCTTATCATCACACAGGTATAATGAATGAAGATATATTTTTATTTTGCTTTAGAGTATATTATGACACATTTTCTTTCCATCTTTGTTTTCTTTCTTTCCTCCTTCCCAGATTTTCTTCTGTCCTTCCTTCCTTCTTTTTTCCCTTTCTTCATTTTCCTTTATTCTTTTTTCTTAAACAAGTATTGTTTTCTTAGACAAGCATGTATTAACTATTTTTTATTCTTTTTATTTGTCTGAATCCTCTCTTAAGTGCAGTCTCTTTTGAGAAACCTTTTCTTTTCCCTGCAACTACCACTGATCTCTCCTTTCTTCAAACTTCTATCGTATATATAAACTATGTTCTTCTATATATTGACACATTTTATTTTCTAATTACATATACTGCTTTTCTTGTCTCCCCGGTTACCTCTTTCCAAGCTTACTCTATTATTTTCCTCCAATAGCACTTAGCCCAGAGTTGAGGATAAAATGAGTGATAAGTAAATGTTTGTTGTTCAATATATTGATATTACCTAATTTGAGGAAGAGTCAGCCAAGGAACAAGTAGGTTTTCAGGCAGATATCTGCTCATGATTTATTTGCTAAAGTAATCCACATGCGGATATTTGAGAAGTAGTTATATTTGTCTATTATCCCCAGGAATCTGCTATCATCTCACTTTTCCTTCAGTTTTCTGAATCAGCAAAGGTATCTGTCTTCAGTTTCCTCATCTCCCACCCCCACCCCCAAGAGTAGCACCTTTGAAATCATATCCAATCTTACCACTTAGTATATCTGACTTCTCTGACACTGACTTGCAGGCTCCTTGGAGAAGGCATCTGGTTCTCTGAAGTGTCAGGTACATGCACAGAGCTCTATAAATAACTAATAACATGGAGTAGAAACCAAGTTCACTGATTGACACAGCAATATGGAACCTTTCATAGAGGGATTATATTCAAGAATCTCATATGCACATAGTGAAATAATCACACAATTCTATGTGAAAGCAAATAGGTTTTTAGACACATGTAAATGCTTGTTTCCTAGTCCTTTGCAGTCTTAGTATGCCTATTGATTATGTTACAGGAGTTCTCAGGCAAGGGTGTACATACATGTATTATATAGCTTGCTAGATATAATCACTAGCACCTCTTATTGATCTCAGGGTACAGAAAACCCCAAAGGAAGCCATAGATTTTCAGATTACATCTTTGGCTATTGTTCATTTGTGATATTTATTCAAGAAAGAGGATGAGAATTGTGCTTATCAATCCAGAAAGTGCATGTCATAACATTGTGGGGTGGAAAGGAACAGGGTCTCTTTTCTACTTTGACAAGTCCAGCTGTCCTCTTCTCTCTTAGTCATTGCTGCTGAGAAACCCTCTGCTGTCCTGAAGGGTAGTAATAAACTCTATACTTTAAAGAAATACCCAAAACACCTCAGAAAATATAGTTCACATCTCAGATGTGCCAATTATCCTATCAATTAACCTTGAGAAATTATTAGCTGGATAATTACCAAATGGATTTTAAAAGATATTATCTGGCATCAAAGAAAATAAGCAAATCATTGCCTTAGCAAAGGAATTTTTTTCTGAAACTGTGTGAATTTAAATCTTAAAAAGAAATGCTTTTATCATTGGCATATTTTCCCCTCAAATTTCTGTTTTTGGAATCTAGGCTATTTGAGATAGGGTTTTTGTCTACTATGTTTGATGTAGAATTGTCTAGATTTATTCGTCCTTCTTATAGCTTAAATTATCATTCTCTCAACTTTTCAGTTTTGATGTTTGTATTATACATTTGGGAATATGTATCTGTGTATGTGTGTTTTTATGTGTGAGTTTGATCTTTATTGAGAATGTTGACAATGTAACAGAGACCAAATGAGCTTACTGAAAATGCCCAGCATCATCTTAAAAAAGCATTTTTGATTTGATCCATAGCCTATGGATTTCAAGTGGGAGACAAATGGGATACTCTCCTTTTTCTGATCCTGTGTGGGAGCTATAGGAAAAAAATAGATGTATCTGCCAAATTTAAAAGAAATGCCTTCCCTAAAGATGAATTTAGACAGCTTTATTTAATGGAAATGTCTTTTATGCCTGTAAAAGAAACCTCATCTAATAGCTTATACCTGGAAAAGAAAAGAAATCAGTCTTCTGAATGAAATGAAGTTGATCTTGAGACTAAGGAATGGAATCAGTCCTGAGAGAGACGAGAAAGAAAAAGAAAAGGAAGGGAAGAGAAGAAGAGGAAGAAAGTAGAGAGGAAATATAAAAGAGAAATCAAAGGAAATGGAGAAGGAAAAGAAGATCAAATGAGAAAATGAGTAAAGTACTACATCTCATAAGCTATAAAATATCAGCTTTTATTGTTTTTATTATTGGTATTATCCTGAAAAGATAAGTATGACTCTGAAAAAGACAGGAATTCTAAAATAGCACGAATATCTATCTACATACTGAGAAAACACACACACACACACACACACACACACACACACAGAGAGAAAGAGAGAGAGAGAGAGAGAGAGAGAGAGAGAGAGAGAGAGAGAGAGAGAGAGAGAAAGAGAGAGATTTTTTGAAAGATAGATGTAAGAACAGAAATGACTAAAACAATGCTATAAGACCAGCAAGAAGAAATGTAACAGGCAAAAAAATGTAGGATCCTTAACAATTCAAGGAATCTTCAGATTCCCTAAATTTAGGAACTTAATGTTTCTGAATGAACCATTTGTCACAAAAGAACTGTAAAAAAATGGCTTAGGAAATGAAGAGCTGACTACCCTCAAGAAGGGGGATTCTGATACTCTTGAAAGGAAACATGAGAAGAGAATGAGAAAAAAATTCCAAGTCATTATAGGGTCTAGACAGAGAGTTAATAGAAAGATTTTATAGTTGTTTGACTAGAAAAGTAAATGAAATGATGGCAGATTAAAAAAAGAGTTTGCATGAGGAAAAAGGAATTGTTTTATTGAAAAATATAGTGCAGGGTTTACAGTGTATTTCTTAAAACTGACCAATAGCTATTGAGAGAGATACTTTTAGATAATGATTCAAGTATCCAGCAAACTAGATTGTATGCAGCTATATTCTCAAACCTGACAATAAACCTCATTAAATTATATTTACAGATCTCTAGACAACATACCATTACTTTTTTGGATTAACTGTGCATGAGATATAATTGCATACATATATATACATTTGGGGGTGGTGATGGAAATGTATTTGAGAGAAAGAAAATTATCATCTGGTCATTGATAAATCTCCTGTTGTTTTAGTGGCAAGGCCACACTTGAACAATTCCAAAAGGTTAGCCATATCTCACACATCATTAGAAAATAGTTCATAAATTATTTTGGAGGTGTCTGATATTTTCATGCTTTGAACCTAGTAGGTGTTGAGTAAATATTTATTAATCAGAAATGAAGAATCAATCAAGTTAGAAAGGGCTTTCTATTATATCTAAATTACTCTTAATGGTATAAGACATATCAAGTGTCGCTAGCCTTCTAATGATTTCAGTACTTCCTCCTTACCAAAGTTGTCGATGGTTTATTAAGATTAGGAGTCTTTTAACCTAGGATCTATGAACTTGTTTATATTTTGATAATAATATTTTAATGTAATTGGATTTCTTCATAATTCTATTTATTTTTGCATTTAGAATTACTTAAAATTAAAATTTAATTTAATAAAAAGTTGAATTAGATTATTTTAAAATAATTTAAAATTATTATTACATTTAAAATCATTTTACCAGAAAAGGGATCCATTGTCTTCATCAGATTGCCAAAGGAGTCCATGATAAAAAAAAAAAAAAAGAATCAAGAACTCTTGATTGAAAGTATGGAACACAAAATGGGTGCCAATAAGAGGACTGCTATGTGCAATCTAGTGAGAGAATGTTGAACATTACTGTATTTTTCTTGATAAACATCCTACTTTCATAAATGCCTTTTTGCTGCCTTGCTACAATTTCCACAAAATGGACTTTTCCAAACCCAGCCCTATTTCACTTTCAACTTAAATCTCTGTATCTCTTCTAATCTTGCTCCCATTTTCCACACTATTTATAATGAGGAATTGGAATGCTTTTATTTTCATGAAGTTAAATTTATATAGAAGGGGAATAGTGATTGAATTATTTCTTGTTACTTATGCATACCTTTGTATAGATAATGTTTATTTGCAAATATTAGATTTAGTCAAATAGAAAGTACATACCTTTGCCATGCATTAACTGTGTGACTTTGGACACATGACTTGACTTTTTAGTTTCTTGGCTTCTCCATCTCTAAAGAGAAGGAATTAGTTGGCCTAATTCCAACATCTTCAATCTTCAAATCCCATGATTCCATGGTTTTACAGCACTGAAAGAATTGATACCTTTAAGGAAATCATATTTATAGAACAAGCTTAGTATAGTCAGGACACTATCAGTGTGACCTTGGACAAAGCACCCTCCATGAAGATATCTTCTGGCTTCATGTCTATGATCATATGAATGACAACTCTATTATGGAACAGCAAATGCAAGTATATCATGTATCCAAACTCCAATACTCACTAACTAGAAAAAAATCATTTAATCTTTTCAAGTCTCATAATAATAGTTTTGCCTCACAATGGTTTTTTGACATAAGTGCTTCCTAAGCTTTAAAGTTATTTTTGTTATTCCATTATTCCAAAATAGCATTCATTATTATGTTATTTTCATTAATCCATTAAGTTAATATTTATAAAAACCATTTATTGATGTAGAGCATTGCTGGAAACTGACACAGATTCACGCTTTGGACATGATATTTTCTCTGACTTCATAGAGCTTATAGTTTAATATGATACCAAACCCAAATAATTGTTACAATTCATCCTAACTGCTTTCATTTTGTGCTTTGAGAATTGCAGAGCAAAATGCTACTTGCTATTCAAATACAAAATGCTATACAAATTAGAAGAGCATTGATTTCAAAGGAATCTAGGAAGGATTCATGGAGGAGGGGATTTTGAATTGGGCTCTAAAAATGCATAAGAAATCTGTAGGTAAAAAAATCATACAAAAGGTTTCTGTAAGTGAGAAAAAAAACATTAATAAGGACACAGCTATATCTTGAATACAAATTGTGAGTTAGTTTGTCTGGTGTGTATAGGATTATATATGTGACATGGTTGGAAATATATAAAAATAATAAAAGATAAGAGTAGAGAGATGATGACACTTGAAATTTTTGAAGTACTTTGAAAAAAACAGAATTATTCAGGAATAGGGAACCATTGAAGATTATTGAGCAAAGGAATTATAAGATCAATTCTATGCATGAAAAAAATTGTTCTAGTGGCAGTATAAAGAATCCATTAGAGAGGGGGGAAAGTATAGCTGGAAGACATTTGAGGAGACTATTGAAATAGTCTAGTGAGTAGTAATGAAGGTTTATATTAGATTAGTGGAAGATGAGGGAATAGAAAAGAGGAGTCAACTATGAGAAATATAAAAAAAGGTAAAATAATGCCATCTGGTAAATGAGAGGAGAAAGGGGAAAGTCAAATTAAATTCCAAGGCTTTAGAATGGAAAGGCTAGGCATATAATGGAGACAGAAATAGAGGAATCAAAAATGGAAGATTGTGATACATATAATAGAACATCCTCCTGGAGATTAAGAATAACCTAATCCATAAAGGAATCAGAAGGACCTGTATTCAAATTTCACTGTCCAGTTATATGACCCTTTGCATGTCATTTAATCTCTTTGTGCCTCAGTTTTCTCATAAGCAAAATGAGAGGGAAGAGTAGGATTATAAGAGTAGGAAGAGTAGAGTAGAGTAACTCTAAATCTTTGATTATATATCCTGAAGGCAGGTGGAATATGCATTTAGAACTTAAAAATCTACAAGTTCAACCTGTCACAAAAATAAGACATTTAAGCAGTATTTTAAAATTTACACTTTATAATGCACCTATTCAGAAAAAAAAATCCTAAAACTTCGAAGTCATTTGCTTAATAACAATAATAGTTAAGCACTATGAGTGACTAAGACCAAGGCCAAAGAAGGAATATAACAAGGAAAGACAAAAGGGTCAAGGACAGATCCATATTAAAGAGCTGGAAAAGTCATAAGGGGAAACAGAACAATTAGAAGTGATATGGTAATAGAAACACTTATTTTGGAATCAGAGAACATGAGTTATGATTGGAGTTCTGCTGCTATCTGTGTGATCTTGGGTAAGTCACAACTCTCTAGTATTCAGATTCCTCACTTGAAAAATGAACTCCCTCTTAGTCTCATATAACTAAAATAAAGTCCTATCTCTGAAGCCCTGTCAAAACAGGAGGAAGTGTTCACCTGTGGGGGAAAAAATAAAAACAACAACAACAGCAGCAAACTAGATCAGGGAGACCATAGACTGGAAGGAAATCTTTGTTTTGATGATTTCGAAATCATAGTCAATCAATAATTATTTTTTAAGTACTTGTTATATTCCACGTACTCTAAGTACTGATGATCACAGGATGAATGATGTAGAGATTTTCCAAATTCCTAATTTTACAAAGGAGGAAATTCAGAATCAGAGAAATTAATGAAGAGGTAGTAAGTATCTGAGGTGGAATTCAAAGTCAGATTATTCTCACATGAAGTCCAGCAGTCTATCCAGTATAGCAGATTGCCTTATAACTTGGGGGAAAGAGCAGTTTCAGTATTATAGTGAGAGGGCAAAATCTATTTGCAAAGGGCTGAATAGAAAATGTATAAGGGAGAAGTAAAGGCATTTTGTATAGGTAACGTTTCCAGAAAGTTTAAAGCAATGAGAGAAAGTTGCAGTAATGGTATGTGGATGCCTAGAATGCATAGTCTGCTTACCCCTACCTCATAGAGGTCCTCCCTTCCTTTAAAATACAGCTCAGGCAATGTCTGCTTGCATACTGATTCCCCTACAAACTAGTGCCCTCTCTCTCCGATTATCTTATATTTAACCATTCCACATCTTTTCATATTTACTTACATATATTTATATAGGTACTGATCTCTTATATTAAAATGTAAGCTTGATGCCATTAGAGATTACTTCTTTGTACTTGTATCCTAAGCTCCGACATAATATCTAACATCTGATAAATGTTTATTAATGCTTGTTGATTATCGTTGCCTAATCAAGAGAAAACTTCTTTAAAAAAAAAAAAGAATTGATCCAACCTGAGGTTGCTTCTAGGCTAATGGGGATAAATAAATATTTTGTTAAAAGTATGGATGGTCTTTGGATTCTAAGATAGCAGAAGGACAAGTGAGATCCCTGCCAGCCATTCTTCAGCCTTAATTACTTAATGCTTTTTTCAGAGGAAATAGTTGAGTAGAATTGTCCTTAATTTAATGGGTACATCCCCCAAGAAGAGGTTTGGCTTTCTATATAGTAGAAAGCACCATTAGAAGACAGAAGGGTGAGTAGGGAGCATAAGTCAACTGGATTAAGAATTTTAATGAAAATGAAAACTTCTTTGAGGGGAAGAAAGTGTACTTTGGAATCAACTGTTTTAATAAGTGTGAGGGCTACAATAATGAGCTTTAGTGTGGCTGAGGTGAGGTATTACAAAAAGTCACAAACAGGAAAATGAGGATGTTCAAAGAAAACAACTTCTCTAATAGTGAGGGCTAAGTGTAGGTGGAATGCATGATTACAGAAAAGGAAACAGGTAATGACAATGTGATCAAAAATCAAGAGTGATCAAGAGAACTATGAAGAAAAAATTTGAGGGAAAATGGCCTGGTGCTCAATAACATCATTATAACAAAGAAATAAAGAGAAATAGGAAAAGCAAACATGGAGCCAATCCTCCGGGAAGATGGGAGTGTTGGAGAGATTAGGTGGAAATTTCAAGGGAGGGAAAGGAAAAAAGTGACAAGCTAGGCTAGAGCTGTTAAAAGCCTGAGCATGTATCTGGTATTCATTTTAGGAAAGAATAGCTGAAGGTCACATTCTGGACATGGAAATCCATTTTCCTAGGGGCTATGTGAAATGTTAAAAGGTTTTATGATTATGCCAGAGCAGATAGTTAGACAATTAGAACTGCTCAAAAGTCTACAGATGAATTACACCACAGCAGTGGAGGAAAAGTCAGCAAAAAGGGAAATAAGTTGGTAAGGGTTTAGAAGCTATCTCATCCGAGATACTAGGAAAAGAACTGAGGTACCTCAATAAAATATTATAGGGGGGCTCTCACAATACAGAAGCCTTAAGTGGGAAGACATCCTATAGTAACTAGCAAGTCCCTATTTATTGAGGCAGGCACTTAGGATATGAGAGCCAAGATTTTTGTTCCTTCTTGTTATCTTTACTTTTTACTCCATTTATAAGGACATCTGATTATATTGGGTCCTTTTTGTCAATTTGGATATCCCTTAAAATTCTGAAGGGATGTTTTTCATGCTATAACAGTCAAATATCGTTTATTTAGGTGATAGAGACTCTCCTGTAGAAAATGACATGATATGTGAACCCCACTAGTGTAGGGTAAAGAAGACCAGGCTGAGAGTTAGGAGATCTGATTTTGTTTTCCTCTCCAAATTCTAACTGGCTTGGTTGTGAAGACTTAGTCATTTTCAGTCTTGTCCAATTCTTCCTGACCATTTTGGGTTTTTCTTGACAAAGATACTGTAGTAGTTTGCCATTTCCTTCTTCAACTCATTTTATCAGCAAGGAAACTGAACAAAAAAGGTTGAGTGACTTGCCCAGAGGCACCCAGTTAGTAATTACTAGTGTCTGAGGCCAGATTTGAACTCAGGAGAATGAGTACTTCTGACTTTAGGCATGTTACTCTATTCATCAGGCCACCTAATTGGGTACATGATTATAAAAATATTACTTAACCCTTCTGAGTGTTAATTTCTGTCTGAAGAGTTTCTGTCTCTTTATAAAAATAATAAAAGATAATAATATCTCATATTTATGTTGTGCTTTACAATTTCAAAGCCCTTTACACACATTATCTCTTTTTATGTTCTTTGTTCTTATCACACACACACCTCTCTCTCTCTCTCTCTCTCTCTCTCTCTCTCTCTCTCTCTCTCTCTCTCTCTCTCTCTCTCTCTCTCTCTCTCTCTCTCTCTCTCTCTCTCTCTCTCTCTCTCTCTCTCTCTCTCTCTCTCTTTCTCTCTCTCTCTCTCACACACACACACACCACATACTACCAATGTAGATTAGAACCTGTGTTATATCATAAATTCTAGCTAGTAGAGACACCAAAAGATTAAAATGAGGACAGCATTCTGGCTTCTTTGCCATATTGCCTATTTTCACTTACCAAATGAAGAAGCAGATTCAGAGGGGTTAAATAACTTTTTCCAGTGTCACATAACTATTGAATATCAGGGTTAGGACTCAAATTCAGGTCTTCCTAACAGGCAGTATCTGCCCCATCCACAATTTGCTCACTTTACAAGACTGTTATATAGATCAAATTAGATCTTAGATGGAGATGTGCTTTGAAAAATACAAAGTACTTTAAAAATGTAAGGTGCTATTTGAGCAAAAATCAAACTTGACTGTTAGAGCCCAAGATCTGAGAAGTGTTGATAAGGGAGATATATATTCAGCTGTAGACTGGGACATAGTATAATTAAAGCTTGACTACAAGAAAAGAAATCTCTGTCTGATGAATTATGTGCTTCAATTTATGGAATAAATTATTGGACTGAGCAAAAAAAGTCCAACAGCAGCCATAATTAATCTTGATTCTTAGAAAGGTTTCATAAACTGCAGTATGCAAAATATTGATCAGATTAATGAGTGTGCTGTGCAGGGACTCATACTAAAAGTTAGCCAGCCCTGGGCACTGGTGTGGATAGCTCATCCTCTATATTTCATCACAGTCATAGAACAATGTCAGAAAGGAATGTTGTAATGGAGAACTACCCATATGGACCACTGTAATAGAAAAAAGAAATATGGTATTTAAAAAATACATTTGCCACAAAGAATTTCAATAATTTTTAAACAAAAATTCATCTCTATTCTCCAAATGGAAAACTGAAGTGTTAAATGGAGAAAGAAAAGGATTATCAGGGAAGAATGAAGGGCCTACAAAGAGACTCGAAGGGTTCTGCCTTCTTAATTCCCATTCAGACTACTAAAGGAAAGAAGGTTAATTAAGATAAATGCTATCTGGCTGAGTGGAATTTCATCAGTTTCATTGTTGACAGAAGAAAAGGGGGTTTAGACTAGGACTGTCCAGATCAACAAGTTCATGCAAGACCCTGAGGTTTTCTCTGAGGTTATAGGACCATAATTTCTAGCTTTTCACTTCTCCACAGTGTTTAGAGAAAAAAACATGCTGGCTTGAAGTAACAGAAAACTGTAAAGGAGGAATGTAATGTCAAATACTTCCATTCTTCTTTCTTCTTTGTATCACAGAGTCCAATATTTCCTTTAGGGAGGCTGAAAGTGGCCATGGTTGAATGCCAGGACTTGCCAGCATGTCTCTACCCATAAGAAACTGGCAGGATATCCTTGTCATTCTACCCAAACACATGCTTTCTCAAAACCTTCCAGCTACAAGAATACACAGACACACACATTTACCCCTCCATTGTCATTGTCATTTGAGTAAGGAAGAAAGTTGGACTAGAACCTTGATTTTGTTGAGGCTAGATGACAGAAGAAATGGAAGGTGGTAAATAAAATACAAAACATCAGTCCCAACATTGGAAAGAAGTATAGAAAAATAATGAATTCATTGAGTCCCATTGCTACATGGCCGTTTATGACTGTTTATGACAGTCATCCACAAAAATTGACCCTTGAGTTTGCTCTTACCAATCTGTTGTTTGTTTTGATTTGGAGTTTGGATGGTTGTTATTGTGATTTTTTAAAGATGAGTTTTCATTTTCATTTGTTCCCAAACACAAATGCAAACTGGCAGACCTTTTGCCATCATTTCATACTGTGATCACTAATGCTGAAATGCAAAAGACCAAGGAGCCAAAATAATCACAGAAAATTACATGTAATTATGGGTACAAGATGGGACCCAAAATACAGCCAGCTTATGGGAAATGGAATACAATGGGCAGGTAGTAGTTGAACTACCTTGGAGAACTTTTCAAAAGATTCCCCTGCCTTTGAAGTATATATGCTTCAGTCTTTTGGTCATCTACCACAGTAATTTGATCTGCAGAACACTTTAAATTTTAAAAAGAATTATATTTTATTTCATTTTACCTTTCTAGGCAGAAAGTGGTACATTATAAATAGAATGTTGGATTTAAAATAAAAAAGAACTGAATTCAAATCTGTCTTAGATACAAGCTGTATAACCTTGGCAAACAATCTTTCTATGATTTACTTTCCTCCTTCATAAACTGGGGATAAAAATAATCCTGTTTCACAGAGTTGTAAGGATCAAATTAAGGTCGTATATATAAAATTATTTTTAAGCAGAAACTCCTATGTAAATGTATTATTATTATTATTGTTATTATTGTTGTTGTTATTATTACTATCTCATCATTTTATCTGCAAACAACCAACCAATTATCAAATTTTTATGTAGTAGCTACTCCAAGTTCTGTTATCGGTGCTCGGAGTAATCACCTGGCAGGTATCATTGTACATCTCTGGCACATGAAGAAATGGAAACCCAAATAGAGTAAAGGACTTAAGACCTAGTTAATAATAAGTAATACCTATGGAGTTTGAGAATCTTAGAGTTGAAATAGCCCTCAGCATTAATTTAGGCCAAATCTCTACCAAACTTCTGAGTCTCTTCTTTGGCATCCCTGAAAAGTAGGGATTATTCTTCTACTTGAAGACCTCTTGAAAGGAAATCGATTTTTTTTAACCATTTTACCATTTAGCTAATTCTAATTGTTAGGAAGTTTTCCCTCATATTTAATATGTCTTATCTCCCTATACCAGCCACCCTTTGGCTTGATTATGTTTTCTGATGTGAAACAATGCAAATCAAATCCCTCTTCTATATCTGTTAAACCATTTTCCAGTCTTCCTGAATCTAGGTCCAACATTACTGTGCCATCTAGCTCCACTTCCTACATATGTTGTAGCCCTTTCAAGACAATTATTATGTACAACCATTCTTTCTCAAATTTTTTTTTTCTGTGTACTACATATTCCTATTTTTTTCAACTAATCCTTATATGTTGTGGATTTTAATCCTTTTACAATCCCAATGAAGGAGACTTCTTAAACTTCCCTATCTTCTAGATTTCCTTCCTAAAATTATGCAGGATTAGACCAATGTTACAAATGTACACCAATATGGGCATATGTAATCAAAGCCATGATAGAGTTGACACAAGCTAACCCAGCTTTCTTCTAGCCAAAGGCTCTTTCTGCCAAATATGTTGCAAAAATATGCCCATACTTGAATGCTCTATCTTTACTCCAACAAGAAATTCAAAAGATACAAAAATATGTAGAAAATTCTAAATAATAAGCTTCTTGAATGGAGGATAAGAAAATATACATAGATCAATCAATGGTCCAATCAGGATCAATCTGCCCCCAGTGCTAGGTGCTATGAGGAATAAAAGGAAGTGACATCTCTTCATTACTTCATTCCATGACATATGTAGGATCCACACTTAACACCATATATCAAGATAAGATCAAAATGGGTCTATGATTTAGGCATAAAGAATGAGATCATAAATAGATTAGAGGAACAGAGGATAGTCTACCTCTCAGACCTGTGGAGGAGGAATGAATTTATGACCAGAGGAGAACTAGAGATCATTATTGATCACAAAATAAAAGATTTTGATTACATCAAACTAAAAAGTTTCTGTATAAACAATACTAATTCAAACAAGATTAGAAGGGAAGTAACAAATTGGGAAAATATTTTTACAGTTAAAGGTTCTGATAAAGGTCTCATTTCCAAAATATATAGAGAATTGATCCTAATTTATAAGAAATCAAACCATTCTCCAATTGATAAATGGTCAAAGGATATGAACAGACAATTTTCAGATAATGAAATTGAAACTATATCCACTCATATGAAAGAGTGTTCCAAATCACTACTGATCAGAGAAATGCAAATTAAGACAACTCTGAGATATCACTACACACCTGTCAGATTGGCTAAGATGACAGGAACAAATAATGATGAATGTTGGAGGGAATGTGGGAAAACTGGGACACTAATACATTGTTGGTGGAGTTATGAAAGAATCCAGCCATTCTGGAGAGCAATCTGGAACTATGCCCAAAAAATTATCAAAATGTGCATACCCTTTGATCCAGCAGTGCTACTACTGGGCTTATATCCCAAAGAAATACTAAAGAGGGGAAAAGGACCTGTGTGTGCCAAAATGTTTGTAGCAGCTCTTTTCGTAATGGCTAGAAACTGGAAGATGAATGGATGTCCATCAATTGGAGAATGGTTGGGTAAATTATGGTATATGAAGGCTATGGAATATTATTGCTCTGTAAGAAATGACCAGCAGGATGAATTCAAAAAGGCTTGGAGAGACTTGCATGAACTGATGCTGAGTGAAATGAGCAGAACCAGAAGATCACTATACACTTCAACAACAATACTGTACGAAGATGTATTCTGATGGAAGTGGATATCTTCAACATAAAGAACTCACTTCCAGCTGATCAATGATGGACAGAAACAACTACACTACTGTCTATCTACCCAGGTTACTTATACCTTCGGAATCCAATACTTAATGTGCAACAAGAAAATTGGATTTACACATATATATTATATCTAGGTTATACTGTAACACATGTAAAATGTATGAGATTGCCTGTCATCTGGGGGAGGAAGTAGAGTGAGGGAGGGGAAAATCTGAAAAATGAATACAAGGGATAATGTTATTAAAAAAATTACTCATGCATATATACTGTCAAAAAATGTATAATTATAAAATTTAAAAAAAAAATCTGCCATATGTAAGAATGGGACATTGAAGTAGAATTGGATGGAAAGTCTTGCCCATAAAGAAAGCTAATTATCTCCTTTTGTGAAGTTTACAAAGAAGATTTATGCCCAGGTAAGATGCTCAGTCATTTCAGGAGTGTCTTACTCTTCATGACCCCTTGAGATTTTTGTCAAAGAGTGGTTTGCCATTTCCTTCTTCAGCCTATTTTACAAGTGAGGATTTGAGGCAAATAAGATTAAGTTATTTACCTAGTGTCACATAGCTAGTAAGTATCTAAGATCTTATTTGAACTCCAGAAGGTAAAGTTAGGAAGACTCCAGGCTTGATGTTTGTCCACTGTACAACTTAGTTACCCAGGCACTAAGAAATAAAACAAAACTCACCCCAAGAACAATGTACCTTAAAACTTAGAAGAAGAAAAGAAATAATGACTATCTCCATCTCCTTTGGGAATATTCTAGAGGCACAGGAAAGGAACAAATGGAAGAAAAAATTCAACAGTAGATCGATCAATTCAGCTAAAAGAAAAAAACAATAAAAAAATATGATTTTTTAAAAAGGTAGACTAATAGTGTCACATCTTTTTCTGGATGCTGCTCAGGTGGAAGTTCATTTCATTTACATAGCCCATTTTTCCATTTTGTAGATGTTTTGGAAATGATTTGGCACCTATTTCTCACATGTAGACTTTTGCATTTTTTCTTGCCTTTCTCAAGGATTCTCTCAATGATTTTCTGGATAGCATCTCATCAAGCTATGTTGGAGCATGGAGGACTATTCCAAGAGTTCTAATTGAAGCCAGTTCTTTGGGTTATTGTTCTTTTTTTTTTTTTTTTTTTTGATGCATGTTTTAATTCCACTCTCTTGAGATTGAGAAAAGGGGAACCTGTTTTAAGGCAAAGCCAAAGGAAGATTCTATTCGATTTAGTTATTGCTTTTTATTTCTTTTGTTTGTTTTACTGACTTTGATTTAACTGTTGTAAGAATACAAATTATAAAGTCTCCACTACTACAGATTGATATTTGTCTAGAATTTAAGAGTCTTAGAGAATTGCCTAGGACAGTGAGAAGTTAAATAGTTTGTTCATGGTTACATAGCTGGTGTACTTGATTCCAAAGCCAGCTCTCTATGATTCTATGTTGTTTTTCATTTGGCTCCTCTTCAAATCTCATAATTCTGTTACTAGAATATGAAATAGCCAACCACTATTCAAGATGCTTTTTAGTTTGTTCTTTCTTGCCACACATAATTCAGAACTTTCTTCTCTACTACCATACACATATTAATGATATGGCAGAGGAAAGTACAGTTGTCAGATTGCCAAAATACATAGCATTTCCTAAAGCTTCTCTTGACTGATTACTTTAAAAAATCCATTTTGGTTTGGAAAATTGTAGTGTTCTCTGAAGACAGAGGAATAGCTTGCATGACATCTTGGAATTTCAGTGGAGTTTGATGTTTTGCCAAGATTAAAGTCTAATCAGATTATGTTGTGCTGACATATTTTTTCAAAGTGCCATAGAAGTAGATTATTTACATACATTTGCATACCAATTTGAAGTACCTATAGGCTTTCATTTCTCCCCCTTTCCCCCCTCCCTCTCTCATTCTCTCTCTCTCTCTCTCTTTCTCTCTCTCTCTCTCTCTCTCTCTCTCTCTCTCTCTCTCTCTCTATATGTGTGTATATATACAATATATATTATATTAATTAATTAGAGCTATATACTGTAGATAAAAGCAAATCATGGCTTGACATATATAACATTCATAACAAATTTTCAATGTTATCACATCCTAGATAAAGAAAGACATTTTGTTCAAAAGATCACACCCATGCACACTTCTGCACAAGTGATTCCTGCTCACTTTATTGAAATGTAGCAAAATAGTCCCAAGCAGCTTCTAGTCAAAAGAGACTCCTCAGGGCACTACCCTACCTTTTCCACCTTAGCTCTGGGTATGCACATCTTTGCTTTGTAAAGAAGAAAAGGAAGAGAAAAGAAAGATGTTTTAAATTATTTCAAACAAATGAATCATTTTATGTTCCTTTACATAGTGTAAGATCCAAGTTCAGAGAAACACAAGCCCACAGAATTTTATTATAACTTTCAGTAGATTTGCCCAATAGTAATATGCAATATTACTGTATCATAGATAGTATTAGCAGAACTAAATACAAAAAGCCCTAAAGTGATAATATATTCTACTTACTGAAAATGAGTTCAAAATTACTGTTTTGGCTAGGGGACCTTCTCACAGCCAGAGGGGAGAAAATATATTTAATTCTATTATAGTATATTACATTGGATCTATTATATAAATATATATATCTATCTTTTTTAAACTGACACAAGCACACGACAGTCTCTCTAAAACAGTTTTGCTATTCTTCTTCTCTATTTTTTCTCTTTATCTTTCTCTTCTGATTTCCTTTCCCATTTATTTTTTGACTTTATCTCCAATCCCTCTCATGTCATGGTTACAATTTAAAGATAAATTATAAAATAGTGAATTCTAGGTAGGATACTGCTGGATTCACTTGATACCCCAGATAGAGTCCAAGTCAATGTATTATGAGGCAAGTAGACATCAAGAATGCTGACCTCTGAAGAAGAATTATAACATTTGTGGGTATCTGATTTACCTGTAGCTAATCAGTGGTTGAGAAGCAAAGGCAGTGGGTTTGGAGTAAGAATACCTGGCTTTAAAATTAAAGTTCCTTAATTTACATATTAGTAACCTTGGAGAAAATGTTCTTTCTCTCTGAATCTCAGTTTCCTTATCTGTAAAGTGAAGGGTTGGATTGCATGGTCTTGTCCAGTCTCATAATCCTATTCAAATGATCTTTGGCAGCCTTCTGTTAGCCTCTTTCCTTTATTCCTGCTCTGATCCTACTCTGGTCTGGTTTATATCTCATCTGAATAGACTAGGCTTCAAGTTATTTTTTACTCATCTCTTATTTATTCTCTGGTTAAGACATTTATCTGTTTGATAACTATGTGGTCATTTTTATTTCTGGAAGATTCTGGATTCTTCCCCTCCTTGTCTTCTGGATAACTTCCTTTATAATTATCATCTTACTTTTTGTTATCAGTTTGCATCTGATTTAGTTGCTAAATTTTTCATATTATGCATAGACATATAATTTCTTAATTATACTGTCCCATTGGAAAATTATGATCTCTCTCTGTGGCCAGGTAGTTTGTAATGTGCATCATTCCCTGTGGGATATTTGATATAGACCTAGGTGATAAAGAACTTTTACTCTCACCCAAACTTTTTATTTTGCAGAAGCTATCCATATCCGGAGATATTGCCTTGTGCAAGTAAAGCAGAAAAATCAGTATGCAAACTCTTATCATACTCCAAATCCAGTATTCTTTACATTGTATGATACTGTGTTACTTCAAAAATAATGTTGACCTATAATGGGGATACTTGCAGTCATTGATAGATAGAGGAAATTTTGGCTTCATCCAGAGTATTACATATTTGTTTAATCGCTTTGTCCTGAGTAATTAAATGTTTTAACCATCTAGGTATCTATAAGATAGAAGATTCCTGAATGTTATTTAGCTCAACCAAATGATTCATTCTTTTTTCTATCTCTCATTGGAAGGAAGTCAGAAACAATTTTGCTCCTTGAATTTTCTTGCCCTGAGTCACTTTGACAAAATGTCCATTGCCCTGTATAATTCATTCTAATAAATATTTTTTCTTCTTATATGTAACCAAATTATTTCACTGGTATATGGATTGGTTGAGAGCTTCATGAAATTGGACCTCTCAAAAGATATAATTATGGGAGTAAGTCAAGAGGAGGAACTGAAGCCCCCCAAAAGAAGTGCTGAAGGTCACACAGTGGTTTGTGGTAGGAGAGTTAGAAGTTAGCACAGTGGATAGAATGCTGGAGTTGGAATCAGGAAAACTTGTTTTCTGAGTTCAAATCCAGCCTCAGATACTTACTGGCTGTGTGATCCTGGGCAAGTTGTTTAATTCTAACTCAGTTTCTTATCTATACAAAGAGCTAGAGAAGGAAATAGGGAACCACTCCAGTATTTTTGCAAGAAAACCTGAAATGGGTTCATGAAGACTGACTAAAATCTTTTGGCTGAAAACAACTCAACAACAATAAGAACTAGAATTCACACTTAAGTTCTCTGGCTCCAAATCCAATCTTCCTGCAACAAGCTTTCCGATTTAAAAGCTCACTTTTCTGGTAAACTTTGTGATTTACACAGCAACACAGAGGCAGGACTGGCATTACTTTCCCCATTTTGCAGATGAAGTAAATGAGACTCAGTGAGATTGAGTGATTTTCTCAAAGTGACATTCTTAGTAAATGGAGGCAGTGTTGTGCAATGTAATGGAAAAAAAAAAAAAAAAACTAGATGGGGAACAAGCAAGTTCTGTATCTTTGGATAAATCATATAACCTCCCTAAGTGTTTCTAAAATGAAAAAGTTGGGCTAATATGTTTCTTTCTGACTTCCGATTCTATAAACTGTTGAATATTCACTTGAATCCAGATGACCTGTCTCCATGTTCAATATCATTTTTACCATGTCCCAATACATAAATATGTTCATAGCCCAAAATTTTGATTTCACTATCTGACTTTATACTTTTGAGATTCCTTGATGATCTCTCCTTGATAAGAATCCAAAATAGCAGGTTACATCTGTGGCTTTGGATTTTGTCATAAATTTAGGGTGCAATTTCAAGTGTTGTGTGGTCATTGAAGATTCTGATGTTTTGCAACTCCATGTGGGTTATTTTTTTGTTTGTTTGTGCGTTTGTTTTTGCAAAAGAGTTACTGAAATAACTTGTTATTTTTCTTTCCTAGCTCATTTTACAGATAAGGAAGCTGAGGTAAAAAGAATTTAGAGTTATCCAGCTAGTAAATAAGACCAGATTTGAACTTATGAAGGTTCCAAGCCCAGTGCTCTATCCACTGTGCCATCTAGCTGCCCAGCACTCTAGTCAGATCCAGCAAACTTGTTCATATGAATATGAATAATAAGCATTCAGACCATATCCATTGGTTGATTGACTGATTGTGCTGGCTTTGCTGCTAATTAGGTGTGTGACCTTAGATAAGTAACTCTAATCCTTACTATAAAATGAAGAGGCTTAAATAGGTTATCTTAAGATCCCTTCAGACACTAACAGTCTACAATTTTAATTCTACTTCAGTACAATTCAGCTCAACAATCACCTATTTAGCTCCTTCTATGTGCTTAACATATGCATGTTTAATGATTCAGCATTTCAAAAGAAGTATGATAGAGTGGAGAGAGTGCTGAGCTAGGAGTCAAGAAGGATTTAAATATTCCTGGCACCAATTGCTTGACCTAAGGCAAGTAACTGTCCTGGGTGGCCCCTTAGTATGATCTACAGAGACATAGATAGGTTATGGCTGCCTTGATGGAAGGATTCTCCACACCAGGAGTTCCAAAGCTTGATGAAATCATAATTCATTGACTGCAATAGAGTGGAAAATCTAGATTTGAAAACCAATTCTGACATCTAGCTCTTTGACCCTGGTGAAGTTCCAATTTCTCTGAGGGTCAGAGTCTCTTCAGTCTACCTCAGGACCCTTGTGAAAATCTGAAGATTGAATGAGATAATGGAGAGAAAGTATTATGCAAGGCTTAAAGCACAATAGAAATGTGTATTGTTATCATTAATGCATTATGTGCAAGGAGAGCCAAGAAATCAGAGTAGAAATTAAGCTGGCCTTGAAACCAGATGAGGCAAGGACTGAGGTTAAGTCCCATCTGTTTTAATAGTAACTTTGAGGCACTAGGAAAGTCATTTAACCCTTACTGCACTAGGCTGTTCTCTGGAGTTACAGAAAAGATGCTGGCCTGAATGCATAAAAGAAATTTCCTCTGGAAATTTCATATACCATTGAAATCCCAGGTCCTTCCAGGTACAAAGCATTGCCCTAAGTCCCAGGGACAGAAAACCAAAATATTTCCTAGCCACAAGGAATTTACATCTTCATGTGTCTATGAGCACCTTGGATGAAATCTCAAAGTAAGTCTAGAATAACTGAGCCACTGAGCATTTCATTTTGGAAACATTTCTGGGTAAGACAATGTTCTCACCTCCAAGAATTAAAGGCAAAGATTATATTCAAAGATAGTTCAACTTGGATTTCTAAACTGAGTTGTTTCCCCAGTGAAAAAGAATGGATTTGTCAGTTAGATGATTTCTTCCACTCCCTAAGGAAGAGCTGGAAAATCTACCTTGCTATTTAGGGAATTGTGGTACACAAGAAAAGCAGTAAAATAATAATACTACATCAAGTCCTCAGCAGCTGAGAAATTATGTAAAATGGATTTTTCTTCCCTCTTTTTTCAGATAATAAAATAATAGCAATAATAAGGAGGAAATGGGCATCCACAGCAATAAATAGAAAGCATTGTTAGCCCAAACAGTCTGGAAAGAACATGATGAGCTATGGAATAATCATAGCTAACATCCATATAGTGCTTTAAGGTTTGAGAAATTTTATCTTTATAATAGTAACTGGGAAGTACATGCTATTATTAAATCTATTTTGCGATGAGAAAACTGAAGAAGACAGAGGCTGTGACTTCAGTAGGGTCCTGAAGGAGATTTGAACTTAGGCCTTCCTGACACTAAATCCAGTGATGCTACATACTTAACTGCCACTGGTGGGACAAACACAAATATCTTCCAGTATGGACCTCATTTTAGATAAGATCTATTCTTCTCTGGATTTCCCAATTTAAAGGGATGGTTTCCATTCATTCAGTTTGCCAGCAAAGTAACATGTTTTGAGTTTTTGGCAGTATTAATTTTCCCTCTTTACCACAATGTAGAGACATTTTTAAATGTTTAATCATTATATTAAGTTTAAAACTATTTAAGAATTATAATGCAAATTTATAGCATTCACCATCAAACTGATTATGCAGAATTGAAATGTACAATCAGCATCTTACATTGATTTCAGAAAATCTGTTAATTTGTATTTCAGAAGTGAATAATGACTCTCCCAGTCTCTGAATCTATGAATCTATGAAACAGGGGGGAAAATCATTTGAAACACAGAAAGAAGGTATGACTTTATCACAGGAAAGTATAAGTGTATGGGTTTGGGATGATACCAGCTCAGAATATAAAATATTAGAACTAGAGGCAATCTAATGGAGCATCTAGTCTAAACCTCTACTGGAATCTTCACCTTCTCACTAACCTGGATCAGTAATCTGGACTCCTCCCTTGGATTTCTTTGCCTTATCTTGAGAAGTTAATCTCATCAGTACTCCCACACAGATAGACACCATTCTCTCTTCCAGTCTTTCCCATACTTTAGGTCTTCCTTATTTCCAACTCCCCTTCATTGCATTATCTTCTCCCTTTAGAATGTAAGCTTCCTGAGGGCAGAGATTGTCTTACTTACCAGTATTTCTATTACCAACACTAACCCTAGTGTCTGGTACATAGTAACTGCTTAATAATTAGTCTATCCATCTACCATTTATCTCACATTCTATAGATGAAAACACTAAGGCCCAAAGGTCACTTTGATAAGTCAAAGTTAGAAAGTAAATCAGTACTTGTAATCAGTATTAGAGCCTAGGACAGGGCCTCCCAATTCAGTGATTTTTCTATTATATCATGCTGCATTATCCATTGGGTGAATAATTCTAAAGTCACATTTCTTACTTCATAAATAAAGCTCTGGAATCAGGAAGACTTCAGTTCACATTTTACTTCTAATACATAGAAAATGTGTGACCCTAGTCTAATCACTTAACCCTTTTATACTCCAGGGCCTTTCATCCTGATTGAAGCAAAGAAGAGAATTGTAGACCTTACCATGTCACTCCCCACCCAGTCAAATCAAGTAGTCCCTAATTACCTCTTGGAACCCTGACTGTGATGATACTCATCATCACATGTATCACCTTTACTCACCCCCTCTAAAAATAAAGCAGATTTTCATAAGAAAAGTTTAAATAAAAATACATTACATAGAGCTACTATATTCTTTAGTGTACTGTGGTTCTTTGTTTTATGTACTATGGTTCTTTAGTGTACAACAAATGTCCTTAATAAGAAGCCTTAGGTTTCAGAATAAACAAAATCCTTTAAATAGATCCAGAAAGGTTTTAACTTAATTCCAAATTCTTCTGCATATTGAAGACTAATACTCCACAAAAGACTTGTTTCCCTTATTGATTGTATTTTAGTGTGCTCCTGATATGTTCTATAGTCTCATTGTAAGAGCAGTACTGTGTGTTTGATCCATTTTTGACTGGGAACTTACCTGATATTTATTTTAAATGAAATAGAATATTCATCAAAGTAAAAAACCAGCTTCTGTTGCCTTAGACTGAGAAGAGAACACAGCTCTTTTCCTTCTTATGGTCCTTCTGGGACATTGTGGGATTTGGTGCCATACACTTTATTATTATAATTGAAACAGACATTCATCCAAAGGGCAGCATTTTGTACACTGTACCAAAATTACACACAACAATGTTTTTATCTTCAGTTCTCTGGCTACTTACATTTTATCAAAAGATTCACTGCTAAGTATTTAACTAGCTTTGTTTTTTTTTGTTTTGTTTTGTTTTGTTTTGTTTTGTTTTGTTTTTTCTTTTCCTCAACCAGATTCAGTTGTTGAAATTTTTAAAGTAATTTTTCTTTTTCTTTTTTTATTTTTCAAAAACATACCCAATGATCATAGTATCCCAAAAGTTTTCACTCCATATGGAATAACATTATGAAGTTGCAAAATGAAGTTAGTTGACAATATGGTAAAGAAATTATCTGGTTTCCATTTCTAAGTCCACCGCAAATTAACTAGATGACTTTGATCATGTCTTTTGGTCATTTGGGAGTCTCATTTTCCCCATCTGTAAAATGAGACATTTCACCTAGATCAAGGAATCATAATTTGGGGTATACTTATGATCTTAAAACGGGGACCCCCCCAGTATACTATAGATAGGTTTAAGGGATTCTGTGATCTAGCTGGAGGGAAAATTTGCATCTTTATTTTAAAAGTTGCTTTTCCTTATAGTTCTATATATTTTATGTTTTTCATCAATATATGTTTGCTTTGAATTTAATGTAGAATTCAGCTGGCTAGATTTCAACAAATACAAGGAGGTCCTACTTTACATAGTGGGTAATAAACATGACAAATTCAGTACTTCAAGAGCTGGTACTGAAAGGATATGTAAAAAATAATGATAATGTTGTTGTTGAATCATTTCACTCTTATCCAACTCTTCATGACCTCAATTTGGATTTTCTTGGCAAAGATACTGAAGGGTTTGTCATTTCCTTCTCTAGATCACTTTACAAATGAGGAAACTAAGGCAAACAGGGCTAATTGCTTTATTCAGTATCATCCATCTAGTAAGTATCTAAGGATGAATTTGAACTCAGGAAAAAGGTTTTCTGATTTTAAGCCCAGGGATCTATCCAGTGATGATAATACCTTTACAAAACATTTTACTTACAGTAATGTATGATGTGGGAAGTGGAAATTTTTCCCCCTTGCCTTACTCTGTGATTTTACTCACATAGGGAATTCCTAGTGTAGAAACTCCCTCTACCAATAAGGACTAGTTACTCATGTGTGACTTATAGTCCTAGAAAGTTATCTGGGACATTGAAACATTGAGTAACTAGTCCAGTTTGTATGATTTAAAAGCAGGATTTAACTCAAACTCAGTCTAGCTCTTGATAAATTAAGAGACACTGCTTTTAGCAGCAATTATTATCTCCATTTTTAGAATTAGGAACCTGAGACTCAGAAACTTGCCCATGATCACATAACCAATGACAGAACCAGGACTTCCCTAAAAAGGTGGCACTTCTCTGTTACACCAAAGCTTCTTCTCTCTTTTGAATCTTGCATATTTTCATAATAACTGTGGATAAATTTATACATGAAAGAGCAAGAGGTAGCTACTACTAAGAGAAGACAGACTATTGTTAATCTTAAAGGATGTAATCAAGAAAAAGAGATAGGCCTTCTCTATTCCCGTTATGAAGTGACATTATTAAGTTGCAAAATAAAGTTAGTAACTGACAATATGGTGAGGAAATTACCAGGGTTTTCCTTCTACTACTAATTAGCTAGGTGTCTTTCACCATGTCTTTTGTCTCATTGGAACGGGGCTATGAGATAGAACGTGTGTTTTGTTTTGTTTTTTACCCATTTGGCAGTTTTTATATCCCTATACTTTACTCACTCACCGAATCCATCTATTTATTCTATGATACAAGATTTCTATTGTCTTTTGTTCTTACTTAAAACATTATTGAGCATCCACTTAGTGTGCTTGTTTGGTTCTTGTAGAGGAAAAAAACTGTCAGGGCACCTCATTACATTTAGACAAAAACAACAGAATACAATAAATTATTTCACATTTTGTAGGTTGTTTAATTAACTCAGTTTTAATAACACACAGTGTATTCTTGACTGTCAGATTATAGCAAAAAAAAAAAAAAGCTTCTATACATTATTCTTTTTCTTCTATGCAAGAGAGATTAAAGACCCTCGCTATTGGTTCCTTAGAATTATTTTCCTTGAGGTGCAGCCAAGACATTATAGTCAGATTGGCACAAGCAGCAAGAAACCAATATATCAGCTCTGAAAATTAAGAGAAAAACTGCCCTCTAAGTGAAACAAATCGAGTTGCCTCACCATAAATGGCATCAATGTGTTGCCTGCATAATGACAGGTCAGACAAATACAGCCATGAGAAAACAGTTTTTCAAAATGATAATCACTGCTTCTTCTTATGTTTGCCTTGGCTGTGAAAGGCTATTCCACAAAGCCAGGAAAACCAGATTATGAAAGTACAGCAAAAAAGCCTCTTGCCCAAAAACTGATAATGCATCGTTACTAAATCAGAAATCAGAGAACCTGGTTTTATACCCATTTCTGCCACTTTCTCATTGTGTATCTTGGGCAAGTCATTTCATTGATGGATTCCAAATTGTATATTGCACTGAGAAGCCAAGGATTGCATCTTATTGCTCAGAGGAGATCAAAGGATTTTGAGCTGGAGAGATCTTGGATATTATCTCGTTCAATCTTTCACTTTACAAAGGTGGGAGGGGGAAAGGCTTTGTAAAGTGAAGTGCTAAGTCAACAATGCTAGACTTTTCTCAGAATAGTCCATAGATGACAAAATATTTGTTGAATAAATGGATGAACATGCTGTCCGTGTCATAAGTTTCTCTCTCTACTTGGGAGCATCCTTCTCACTGTAACTTGGAAATAACACTGTTGATAAGGATTAACTGGGTCTCTGCCATTCCATGACTTCTGTGGCAACCATCTTACAGTATTAGATGGTAGAGGAATGGGCAGGACAGCAAATCATCTGAAAAAGATCTGGGGATTTTGACATACTGCAAAGTCAGCATGGGTTTATAATATGGCAACCATAAAAACTGTGTGAAAAGAAATATAACACCCAGTACTGGGGAGGTTCATAACCCCACTGTAATCTCTTCTAGTCCAATCATATATGGAATAATAGATCCAGAGAAAGAGCATTGATTCTTGAGCCAGAGGACCTTAGTTCAAATCATAGCTCTGAGGCCTTACTTCTATGAGCTTGGACAAGTCAATTAACTCCTTGAGCTAATAAAAGAGGGGGTGGTCTATGAGACAGATTGGTGACATAAGATATAGATTACTGGCACTATGCTCAGGAAAATCTGAGCCCCAAACTCACAGACACTTCTTAACTTTATGAACCTGCACAAATAACTTCACCTCTGTCTGTCTCAGTCTCCTCAGTTGTAAAAATGGACGTAATAATTGCATCTATTTTGTAAGATTGTTTTGAGGATTAATTGAGATGTGATTTGTAAAGTGCTTAGAACAATACTAGTGACATAGTAGGCATTTCTTGTCTCAATTGTATGATTCCATTTGGAGTTTTCTTGGCAAAAATTTTTGAGTAGTTTACAATTTCCTTTTTCAATTCATTTTATGTTTGAAAAAACTGAAGCAAATAGTATATATTGACTTGCCCAGGGACACATAGCTAATATGTGTCTAAGGCTGAATTTGAACTTAATTCTTTCTGACTCTAGATCTGATACTCCATCAACTTAGCTGCCTTAGTATATATTTAATAAATATTTATTCCCTCCATCCTCCTTCCCTTTGTCCTTTCCTTCTTTGGTTTCTTTTAGATCTAGATCTATGCTGTCATCCTGTTGTGTTCATGTTTGGGCACTGTACTTTAGAAAAGGCCTTAAAAAAATGAAGGATAAGTTGCAAGAAACGAGAGATATTTAGCCTGGAGAAAACTGAGGCAAAGAGAGGTGATATGTTGCTTCAAGGGTTACCCTTTGGAAAAAGGAATAAACTTCTTTCATTTGATTCAAGAATGCAAAATGAGGAGCAACATATAGAAACTTTTACCTCTTTCAATTTCAGTATCCTTCTCTATTAAATGAGGATAATAATAGCATCTACTTGACAGAGTTGTTTTAAAGCTTAAACGAGATAATGTATATAAAGTGCTTGGCTCATGTTAAAACACTTTATAAAGGAACAGCTAGGTAGCACAGTGAGTAGAGCATCAGCCCTGAAGGCAAGAGTACCTGAGTTCAAATCTGGTCTCAGACAGATTTCCCATTGTGTAGGAATATTGCCTAGCTATGTGACCCTGGGCAAGTCACTTAACCCCAATTGCCTTAGCAAAAAAAAAAAAAAAATCACTTCATAAATATTATAATTGTTATTATTCATTAATCTCCTAAGTGCAACATTGTATGAGGTGTGGTGAGACTTATGAGAGTTGTGGATGACACATTAGAGGTCTTAAAGCACCTTGCTGTAAAGAGTTATCTATATGCAATGGTGATTCAAGGATCTTGGATTCCACCACTGTACCTGCTTTATCTTCCTTCATTCTTAATTTTTCTGGACCTCTGCCTCTTCTTCTATAAAATTAGAAGGTTGGAATTTTGTGTAAGGTCCTTGCCATCTCTAAATTTGTTATCCTTTGATCCCATAAATACATATGACAAGCCCTCTTGGACAAGTCTAGTCAATCAACTTTTTGATTTGGTAAGCCAAAAACTTCATCATCCCACAATCATTTTCTGATGATAAGCCCCTCTGGACTCAATTATATTGTTGTTCAGTTGTGTCATTTTAGTTGTATCTGACTCTTTTGATCCCATTTGTACTTTTCTTTTTTATATTATAGGTTTTTATTTACAAGATATATGCATGGGTAATTTTTCAGCATTGACAATTGCCAAACCTTTTGTTCCAATTTTTCCCCTCCTTCCCCCTACCCTCTCCCCAAAATGGCAGGTTGACCAATACATGTTAAATATGTTAAATCATTTGTAGTTTTCTTGACAAAGATATTGGATTGGTTTGCCATTTCCTTCTCCAGATCATTTTACAGAGGAATAAACTGAGGCAAACAGGGTTAAGTGATTTGCCCAGGTTAAGATACATGCACAGCTGCTAAATATCTTGAGATCAGATTTGAACTCACAAAGATGAATCTTCCTGACTCACGACCTGGCACTCTTATCTAGTTTCATCATCAAGTTCATACTCAGTGTTTGCAATTTGGTAGTATTTGGGTGAAAGAATGCCTTAGTATATATTTAATAAATATTTATTCCCTCCATCCTCCTTCCCTTTGTCCTTTCATAAAAGATATTTGAAATAATAAGGAAAACAAATAGATTATGTGTGTATATATCTTTCATAAAGATATTTGAAATAATAAGGAAAACAAATAGATTATGTGTGTATATAGGCTGTATGTTGAAAAGTAAAAGACTATATTTTAAAGGAAATAGCTCCGAAGTTATCCAGAGGATTTTCTGCAAAATAGGGAAGAAGTTTCTGGAGTGAAGAGCAGGGTGAAAGCTCTAGTTCAATGAGCTAAAAAAATATGAAAGAGGCCAAATGTGCTTCAGAGGATCCCAATTCTATGCTTAGGAGAACCACTGCCAGTGGTAAGGGATAGACGGATTGGAGGAGGAGCAGCTTTTAGGCTTTCCTCTCCCTTCCATGTTTCTCTTCTATTATCAATACTGTCAGGCCTGCCACTGCAAAGCCAACACTAAATCAAGTTGAGGTGATTATAGGGGTGGGGAAGACAACATTTCAAGCAACAGCTGCAGGAGGTAATAAAAGGGGGGAACTTGAAGAAAGGGAGACCAGCAATAGCAGCAGGGAAGAATAAACCGTTGGGGGTTTTGGTGGTGATTCTTGAATATTTAGATGTATTGCTCTAATCAGATGGAATAGATGGTCATGGAAATTAAGAGAGAAAAAAAAAATTTGGACTCATTAATTCAGGATCCCAAAAGAAATTTTGCTTCTTGCTTTTCAGAGATTTATATCTTCCTTGCTTACATCCAATTCCCAGGAAAGTCAAGATATTACCTCATGATGTTATTGATCCTCTTCAGAAATGAAGATGAACAACAATATGATGGGTGAAATAGATAAGAATATAAGTGACAGGAGCAGCATCATCAATGGAAAGAATGTTGGATTTGGAGTCAGAAGCTCTAGGTAGAAAATCCAGTTTTGCTACCTATTACCTAAATTGAACCTCTGCTTCCTTTTGTATAAAGTTAAGGAATTAGACTAGAATGCCCTTACAATGCTTTCCAACTTTAAAAACTATGAACCATTTATTTTGCCATTCTGCAAAACCAGTTCCTACTTCAACAGGTGAATCAGTCCTTCATGGATTGCTAAAAATGCCCAAACTAAACATATTAGCCATACTGTTGTTTACTTGTTTTACATGTAGGAACTCAGACCAGAATATTATCTTTGACAATGTATGTGCCAGCTCTGCTCTGCAATCTGTACCCCAAATCTAGGTCCAAAGTTGGAATTGGTTTGAAAGTCTTTAGAAAATATGGTATCATTGGATAAGCAATCAAAGATTATCCTATACAGTTATATCATTTGCCAGGGAAGGCAGCAGCTAAGACCTCTGTACATGTGGAATCTCCTTTCTGATCCTCTAGCATTTAAGAACATCTAGGGAATCTTTCTGAATATTTTTACATACTTTATCATCTTCAGAAATCTATCATTCTATAAGGTAAAATCAACTCAGAAACTCATACCTTCCCAAATTATTTTCCACTCTAATTGTAGGACTTCATCAAGCCCTGCACTATGTAACCTCACCTTCCATTTCCCTTTTTAGTTTTTAAATGTGTTGTCTCCCTTGTTAAATTGGCAATTCCTTCAGAGTGGAGACCGTCCTATACCTTTCTTCATATTCCCAGTGTTTAACACAGTAGCCTAGGTACTTAATAAATGTTTAATGATTAAGAAGGGGGATTGATTTGACCAAGCTCACAGGGGTTGTAAGGAAGATTAAATTCTAAACCATGTCTTCTGACTCCTAATCTAGAGTTCTTTCCAATTTGCCATGTTACCTAAATTCACATCTGGAGCAACAGAGCAGAATCTTACTGAGTTTAAGATCTCTTTTCTTTTGAGAGGGATACAAATAGCATCTACAAAAGGACACTGAATAATTATAACTGAGAATAAAAAAATTAATCAACCTATTATGTGTCTGACACTGCTAAGCAGAGGGGACACAGAGATAAAAATGAAATAATTTCTAACTTTACAGAATAAGTTAGGAGGTAACATGTGCAACATGTACAGGTGTAAGTGCACACAGAATAAATACAAAGATAATTATGATATAACAATTAACAAAATTGCAATGTTGTGTTTTAGGATTACAAGCCATACAACAGGAAAGATCAACAATAGAAAGGTCAACTACATTGAATCCTTAGCCATGAAAGCATTAGTTAATAGATACTGTTTAAGATCTAGAATTGAGAAGAAAGTAAGGAGACTCAACCATTTTACTCCAAAGACTGAGTGGTGTTGAGGTAATTAGAAACTTTATTTGGATTTAGATGAGAAGGTAAAGGAAACAAGAGCAAAAGATGGCTGGCTTTTTTATATAAGCATTCATGTAACTTCCAGTCCTCAGAGTTCATGAGATCAAGGTTCTGAATTTTTTTCCAGATTTGTCCAGATAGCTTGCCTAATCACAGCAGAAATAGAGGATTAATTAACTTGGGCATGTTTGGAAAGATAAGTTTGTCTTCTCAATTTAAATTTAAAAAAATTAAAAACTCAAGGTAGAGGATAGCCAAGAAGTCATCTACTCTCTTATCAAACCAATTCAGGATTTGTTAATGACCAGGTAGACATACTTTTCCTGTGCAAATTTAAAATGGCTTTGCTTAATATATGATTTGTTAGAGGGCATAAAGTGTTTCTGCTAACATGATTTTTTTTTTTTGAAATTTTTACTGGGAAGTATAGTTTATAATTATTTAGAGATACTGCTATTTCTCATGACAATCCTGAGAAAGAGGTCAGCAGAAATTAGTCCCATTTTACAGATGATGAATATAGGTAACCAGGCACAGAGGTTTCTTTTGTTTTGTTTTGTTTAGGCTAGGCTTTATATAATTCAGTTAATTAATTGAATTAAATTACTGTAGGGAAAATGCTTTGTTTCATTAAGTGAGAAAAAACTATCTGCACAGTTCTCTCTGTATACAAGGGCAAAAGACATGAGTGATTTTGAGTCTCTGGAGAAGCCAAAACAGCTAGATGAATGATCTGAACTCTAAACTCTATAGTATATGAAGCACCATAACTGAAATATCAGAGTTTTTTTCCAACTTGCTGACTAAGTTTAAAAAGAAAAAAGAGGAAAAGATTCATTTAACGATGGAGACTTTGACTGAACAATGGTTTCCACACTGGGAAAAATGCTAAATGACTTTCATTTGCAATTGAGTCAGATGACCTTTTCTGGCAAATTTGCTTACTGCTCTGTTTTTATAAGCATCCTGAAGAATGTCCAGACTGAGAACAATGAGAGTTATGTTATTTCACAAAGCATCGCTCCTGTCAGCACACATATATTACATATACATGTTATATGTGATACTGTATGGAGATCATATTATATAACACATGGCTACTTTTTTTAACAAATATAAAAATATGTCAGTGGTCTGGGATTTCATCAGCAATGGGTTACTTAGTAATGCAATTTAAAACCCATTTCTGACTAAGGCAAATTTTAGGAGATTACCTGAGGCATGTGGAGGTTAAATGGCTTCTCAAATCAGTTTGGTCTCCCAAACTATTAAATGTCAGAGTATGCTTTGGTATAGTTGTTAATAAACAGTAGAAATTAAATAGCTGAGTGAATGCTATCCCATTCAGTTTAGTCGCATTAGGAGATGATAATAATTTTCTTGAAGCTGATATTATTACTCAGATCATTTCTGGAGATGTTTATTTTTTTTTTTTGTTTGGTCGAATTTGATTTTTGGAAGGAACAACAACAAAAAAAAAGTCATTTGGATGCCAGACTAAGGAATTGGTTGCCAGCAATAAAGTTAAATAATGTCATTTGGGGTCTAAAATCACCTCCAATTTATACTGTATACATCTAGTACACACAAAGGAATCTGAGTGTTGTTTCTCCCATCAGAATGAAAGTTCTTTGGAGCAAAAACTTTTTTTGTGTATTTCTTTTTGTCCATAGTTTAGCACAAAGCCTGGCAATAATAAAACTGCTATTTGACTGACTAAAAAAACCGATACTGATACTCCCTGCCTTATTTTATCTGTATACTGGTTTTAAAGTCAATCATTCTGTCAGCAAGCATTTATTAAGCACTTACTATATGCCATATGCTATGCTAAGAATGTGGATGCAAAGAAAGGCAAAGTACTGGCCCCTACATTCAAGAGGCTTATATTCTAAAGGTGGAAGCAACAGGACTCCAAAGTGTAACTTGGATTGGATTAAAAATGTAATTGGGAAATGTTTACCAAAATAAATAAAAGCACAATGTAGATGTTAATTTGTGATTTTCTAAACCAATATGCTATAGCAGGGATCCATTCTTATTTGAGTTTGACATCACCGAATTACAGACAATCTATAATTATACCCATAACTATAACTATATGAATGAGGGTGGGAACATTAGACACAAGACATTCTCAGAATAGGAGAATTAATGGTTAAGGGGATGAAGACAGGCCCCTGAAGAAGATGGGATTTGAACGGAGTCTTCCAGAAAACCAGGAAATCTTAAAAGAGGTTGAGTAAAAAGAACGTTCCCTGCATGGCATGGTATGTATATGGGGAATCTATATAAAGATCTGGAATTGGGAGATTGAGTGTTGTGTGTGAGGAAAGACAAATAGGCTAGTATAACTAATTCATAGACTGATAGCATTTGTTCAAACATTTCAATTATGTCACACACTTTGTCACCCCATTTGGGCTTTTCTTGGTAGATACTAGAGTGGTCTGCCATTTCTTTCTCCAGCTCATTTTACAGATGAGAAAACTGAAGCAAACAGGTTTAAGTGACTTGCCCAGGATCATCCAGCTAGGAAGTGTCTGAGGTCAGATTTGAACTTAGAAAGATGGATCTTCCTGACCCAGACTCAGCACTATATCCACTATGCCATCTAGCTGCCTGCTACAGCATAAGATGGAGGATAGCAAAAATCTAAGAAGACTGGAGTAATAAAAATCAGAATGTAAAGTAATTGCCAATTTGATCTTGGAGGTGAGCTTCTGGAGTTTATCAGTTTGGAGAGACAGAGAGGGAAGGTGGAATAGTAAAATCTATGCCTCAGGAAAATTCCTTTGTCAGTTGAGTGGAATACTGATTAGAATGAGAAAAAAACTTGGGGCAGAGGTCCACTCTAAGGCTACTACTGCAACAATCCAGGAAAGAGGTGATAAGAGCCCCAATTAGATTACCTTCTGTGTGACAGGGATGGGAAAGGACTTATACTGGAGGTGTGAGAAGGAACAAATGATATATGACAAAAGATCAAAATAAACTTCCCCAAAGAAGCCCCGAACATGTCATAGGCAAGGACAACAAACCTAAAATAAGTCTGCAGCCCTCCCACGAGAACTACTTTGAAGGACAAAACTCATTTATATGTATAAGTTCTAAACAACAAAACCCCAAACCTCATCTCATTTTACGGTCACTCTTCATACATCTCAGTATCTCCAACAATGCTATTTCCTTGCAGTTTTTAATTTTTTTTTTTTTTTTTTGCTGCAATACTGATTTTTGTTGTGTTGCTGATTAGACACTATAATTAGCTCAATTGTCTAAGCCTTGGAGCTGTGGGAAACTTACATATAAACACCTCATTGCCATGTCTAAAGTAACTAGAAGGAAAGAAACAAATTGAATAAGAGTAGAAACTTTTAAGATCGCTATTTTGGATAAATAAGTTCAGAAGCTTACTCCTCTGGGAACATGTTGGCAATTCCTTTGAATAAGGCAAACTCTGTTTTTAGAAACTTTTGCCAGAAAGAAATCCATACACATTAACTGACAGAGGGGAGATGATCTTTTAACAAATAATACCAAGAACTCTAGTGTATGATTATATTTCTTCACGCTGCGTTCATAAAACCATTCAGCCACAGTGGTATCTAAAGCTTATGTCCTTCTCAGAGCTTAGTACATTGGGGGAACTATATAAATGCTAAGAACAGTCAGTGGGACATTGTGAATTTTTTTTTAAGTCACATTTAGCAGTGATAAAGGCAAAATAATTGGTTTCCTCTCTTCTCCCCCCTCCACCATAAAGTTTTTCATTCAAATACTCTAACAGCAGGAGAGATAATTCTAAAATTTACAGAAATATAAGAAGCCTGTCATTACCACAGATAACATATTTACTATTCTTATTGTTGTTTCAGCATTTTATTTGCCTTTTTTTTTTTTAAAGCATCTTTGAAACACCAGGTTCTAAAACTGAAAATGTATTCATTTCCTGAGATTTGATAGTGTGGTCTTCCCCTGTTGTTGCATCTCAATCACCAGCTAATGCTGAACTCCTCATCAAGACCTCTAAAGGAAGCAAAATGATATTCTACAGGGAAAAAAAAAACCCAGATGTCAGTTCCCTGAAATGCCATTCCTGTTTATTGTTGTTTGTTTTATTTTATTCTTTTATTAAGTGTTCTGCCTTCAAAACCCAAAGCCCAGGACTCATATCAAAGGGAGTCTAGATTGTCTTCACACCAGAATGTTTCATTCTTAAAGAGGGAAAAACCTCTGGGAGAAATGAGATCTTGTTCAACTCAGAGCCTTTTCAGTTGGACTGCTTCTACCGTCTGAAGAGAAAAAGTGATCAGTGCAATGAAAATATCCATAAAATGTGCTACAGTTTCTGCAGCCAATTCCTGATTTGGAGGTTCCAGAAAGTTTTGAGCAATAGCAAAGTCATCAGAAGATGTATATAATTCTGTATAACAGAAGATGTATATAATTCCTAAGGTGATTCCTCTGAAGAAGATGGAAATTGAACCTTTAAGCTAACTGGTATCCCCAGATCAAGAAAATTTATCATTGGAGGTCAGCACCACATTCTTAAGGCAACTTAAGAGCTACAGAGAGTTGCCTAAGAAATTGAGACTTTAATAATAATGATAATAATGCTGTGGCTGCTATTGAAGATAATGATGATTGATGGTGATGATGGTAGTAGTGATGATGATGACAGTGTTTCTATATTGCCTGCCATGTTCCAGGCTCTGTGTTAAGCACTTGAAAATATGACACCTTTTAATCCTCACAATAACCCTGGGAATGTAAATACTGTTATTATCCCCATTTTTATTTGGAATGAGGCAAATAATTGAAGTGGCATAGGTCCTACTGGGATACAGCTAGTAAATACATGAGAACAAATTTGAATTCAGGTCTTCCTGATGCTAGTTCCTTGCCAGGGGCCACAAGCCAGTGTATCAATCACTTAGTAAACATTATTGTGTCTGCTGTTTGTGTAACTGCACTGTACTGTTTCAGAAGGGGGACCTCAACCCAGGTTTCTAGGCCAGCTCTTTGTCATAAAATTAATCATATTTCAGGCTCTCACAGGATTTTGTCTATAGGGTAATTCTGCTACCTAAGAAAAAATAAACTCTTTTAACAACAATACAAAAATTAAAATCAATTCCTTTGCCTTCAAGTAGATTCCCTTCCCACTGGGAGAGCTAAAGCTATAAGTACCAGAACTTTTTCTCTGTGGCCATAAGGAGAGCTAGATAAGGATGTGTTTTGCAAAATGTTTTACATACTTTATCTCATTTGAGCCTAACACAAACCTTCTGAGATTTTTGTTATTATTATTATATCCATTTTACAAATGTGGCTAAAAGTTAAGTGATTTCTCCTAGGTCTATCCAGCTCCTGATTTTTGGAGGCAAATTTTGTTCCCCAGTCTCCCTGACATCCAGGACTGTTAAAATAGACTTTTTAACACCACAAAACTGCCTAATTTAATTACTCTGCCTGGATCTTAAGTGTCTTAAATTGCCTACCCAGTTCACTTATTTTCAGCTTTCTATATATTGCACAATTGCTCAAATAATATTCTAGTTAAAAAGAAAAGTAAGAGGAAGGAGGGAAGGAGAGGGAGAGAAAAACAGACAGAGATAGAGCAACAGAGAGAGACAGGGACAGAGATAGAAAGACTGAGAAGGAAGGAAGGAAGCTAAGGAAAGAAAGAAATCTCTGTGGTTGTTCCCTAATTCTTTTCTTTTTTTATTATTAGAGGCACATATCAATAATTTTTATAGAGTTGGACCAAAATATTAATTCTCATAGAAGTTAATTAACAATTAGGTTTTGGAATATTTGGGTCATATTCTAATGTCAGTACCATTCTGTAAATCTAGCTGTCTCTCTTGTAATCCATCCAAAAACAGAACATGCCTACACTCTGTTTCCTCTCATGTAATCAGTTCTCTACAACCCAGGTGGACTCAGGGCTATCCTTGTACCCTGGCAGGTGCAATCTCAGGAAAAAGTAGAAATGAACCCACAGAGTAAATTGATTTTACTGCTCTTGTTTTATTCTTTTCAGATTTCAAAACCATGCTCTTATAATGACTTCTGAAATTTGATTGCCCATTCAGTCAGTATTTGAAGCAGATAAACACAGTGACAATGATGAGAGATAGGAAAGGGGGAACCCTGCTTTGGTCGGGGCAAAGAGAGTAAGATAATCCCATGATGGCACAGTGTCCCCTATAAATGAATTTACAGGCCCGAAAACCTAGATTGATAAAAAGGTTTATTGTAGGGATTTAGACGTAAAGTTTAAGATAGAAAGATGCCAGGGCCAGAAGTGGTCGCTGGGTGGGCAGGAACCATTACGTGGCTTGAAGGATACCTTGTTTGGGGGGGAAGGGCTCCTGCAAAGAGACTGGGCCCCAGAGGTCCCTTTTTATAATCTTGAAGGTGGGTGGAGTCCCAAGCTCCAGGCAGCTTTCAGCCAGGGTCAGCGTTGAATAGAATTCAGTGGGTTTAAATTGTGGGGGTTGAGAAAAACTCAAGTTAGTTCAGATCTGGTGGGGGAGGGGGAAAGCCCGGTGATCAGGATTTGTAAATCAAAGGTCAGCCATGGGGGTTGGGGAATCAGAAGGGAATCAGAAAGGGATCTCAACTCCCATCAGCTAGTTCCTGAAATCAATAAGATGTGAGTTCAGATGTGACTTTTCTAGCTGTGTGACTCAGGATTTTACCTTTGTCTTCCTCAGTTTCCTCAGTTGTAAAATGGAAGTAACAATAGCACTAACTTCCCAGGACTGTTGTGAAGATCAAATGAGATAATATTTGTGCCTGAAACTTAATGCGTGCTTAGATGCTTCCTTCATTGGGCAAGACACTAGAGAAGATTGAAAGATTGATTAAACAGTCTCAGACTTTAAAAGACTTACAATCTAGGTGAAAAAAAGTATAAAAGCCACTATAACATGAGGCATTAAGTGTAAAACCCCATTAAGTGCTACAAATAAAATGCTATAGGCATTCAGAAGATATGTGATCACTTTGGGCTGGGATTATCCAAGGTTTACTGAATAAAACATTTGAAGTGGGCCTTGAAGGACAGGTTAAGAAAAATGATCCATTGCAAAGATTTTTAGCTACACGGAGGAGGGCTAGCACTGGAAGTTAAAGAAATAACCTGTGGAACAATACTGGAATGGGCAAGTGTAAGGTGTTTCTGAGAATGATGGCAAATAGAGCACCTGGAGTGTGAAGATTCCTCTTCCTAAGTTCAAATATGGCCTCAGACACTAGCTGGGTGACCCTGGACCCAAGGTAAATCATTTATATGACATTCTCAGGCACTTAAATGCTGAGCTAAAGCGTCTAATGGAAAAGCATTGAAATTTTTTGATCAAGGAGAAATGATCACATTTGTGTTGTAGGAAGATAAATCTGGCAGCATCTTACAGCATAGATTGCAGTGGAAGGAAGATTGCAAAGAATCAGTCTATTGCATAAGATGAGAAGGCCTTGACAATTGTAGGAACAGGAGGAAAAGACATTCTTTCTCACATAGACCAACTTCCTGGTTTTCAGAGCCTCATACTGCTTTCTAAGGGTTTACCTCGTTTTTTTGACTTGACTTCACAGCTTTCAGCTTCTGTTAAAATTACAAACTTTGACATTTTCTTGGGCTCCCTTAAACTGAAATCATTCAGGTTCTCTTTGTTCAACAATAAATCCCACCTCAAGACCCACTTGATCATTGTTTGAGCCCTGATTCTGTTTTGGTCAGTAACCCTGAGAGTCTTCCCCTTCCAATTATAAATAGATATAGATATATGTATATGTGCTTATGTATATATGTGTGTGTATATGTATAAATGTATGTAGGTGTAAATGTATATATGTGTATGTGTATATCTATAAATATAAATATCTATATACATATATAAATGTATGTGTGTGTGTGTTTTGAGTAGCTAAAAGAGGCCATTCTCTGCTTCATTTCTTACCTTGCCTTAATCACTGATTAGGCTTTGCCTCAGCCTAGCAAAGATCTATTAAAAGATTTTAGCTTAAAAAGGCTAAAATCTCTCATTGTATTCAGAGCCATCTCCAATCATCCTCATATGCAACTGACCACTGGACCCAGATGGCTCCAGAGGAGAAAGTAAGAGTGGTGACCTTGCACAGCCCTCCCTCACTTAAATCAAATTCATTTGCATGCCACAGCATCACCTCTCTGATGTCATGGTCATTTTCAAGAATAAAGGAAAATTAGCAACAAAAACAACAGATTTTAGGCTTATTCTAATTAAGCAGCCATTAGAATCCCAAGCCTTAGCTTGTTTGTCTTAACTGATAGTAGGTCACTCAAGTCCCAGGCTCATCTGATCATCTCACCCACTCTTCAACAGGGTGCCTAAACTTTTGAGGTCAGCAATATAAAGTACAAACCAGTCATTGGTGCCATTGTCAGGGAATGAATGATAAACTATGTGGAGTATGGATTTAGTCTGGGGGAATTTTGTTTGTGTTATTTTGAAAATCATTTCAGAATAATTACTATTGTGGTATACATGCATCTATAATGAGCTCAAATGTATTATCATAGTATTAAGAGATGCTTCCACTTAAAATCAGTGAAATGTTTAAAATCTATCAGATTACTTGCTCCCTTGGGAGGAGGGAGGTAAGGAAGGGAAAAAAATCTGGAACACAGAATCTTACAAAAATGTATGTTGAAAATTATCCTTATGTGTATTTGGAAAAATAAAATATTATTAAGAAAAAAATAAATATTAGAATATTAGAACTTATAGGTATTAGAGATCATCATGGTATCATAGATGGAGCACTGGATCTGCAGTGATACTTCTTAATTGTGTGATTCTGGGAAAAATCATTTCTTTGTGTGCCCTCCAGGTGAGAGGATTGAGCTCAAAGACCCCTAAAGGCCTTTTCAATTCTAAATCTACAATTATAATTTAAATTCCACTTTTGAGTAGAGTTAAGGAAACAGAGACCAAGCAATGCCCCAAATTGCATGGTTATTTAGTGGGATACCTAGCAATACAATCCTAATTCTTTTCTTTTCCTACCAGAGAATATTTCCTCTCCTTGCCCTTGTATGCAAACCAAAGGGGGAAATTTTGTTATCATACCATGCTACTTCCATTTTAGCTTATAGATTCAGTTAATAACTAAATCCAAACCAAACCCTTCTTTCTTATGTGGTCCTTGTCTAAGGGATATAATCCATTCCGATTCAATTGTACAAGCATTTATTAAGGTATTGTTCCTACAAAGAATAAAACAGTCCTTGAATAGTAGATACCATTCAGTTTTGTTTGCAGGCAAACATTGTTAAATCTATTGGAGGTATGCCATACTCATTGTTCTAATTTCAAAGCTAATATTCTAGGATCTAAGAGGCCCTTCATTCATATTTACAGAAACATGTTTTATGGAGCTCATGATACTGAATGCCAATTGAATGCCAATTGAAGCCATTTCACTCCTAATGATATGAGATCTCAGGATATGATATGATATTGGAACAGGCTCTGCTAATTCATTCCTCTACCTTTAAAAATAATGGAATTTGTCGGTGCACTTGTGAACTTATCCAACCATCCTGGAGAGCATTTGGAACTATGCCCAAAGGACTAGAAAACTATGCATAACTTTTGATCCAGCAATTTTGCTGTTAGGTCTATATCCCAAAGATATCCCCCCAAAATGAAAAAGACCCACATTTGTGAAGCTCAGATACATTATAAATTGCTAAAGGTCAGGGACTCAACATTTTACCTCTTTGTATCCCCAGTTCTCAGCATATTGCTATTTACAGTTATCACTTCCAAAGTGTGAGGATTAGGGACCTGGTGCTGTCCAACCCCCACCCCCTTATAATCTATGTTATATTTTTTGGCCCTCCCTGAATACCAAAGAAGTCTGAATTATTATGGTATTAAAAGATAACATGTGTTGATACTATACAATACTATACATATATTTTATGCATTTCTGGGTTTTTAAACTTTTTTTCTGTGTCATCTGCTGATCTTTGCATGTCATCTAGATATTCCTCAAAACTCTGAAGTAATTCCCATTTAATATCTTATGCCAACCCACAATACATTCAAACAGTGATAGGGATAGTTGGGATTTGGAAGGGATAACTGTGTTAAAAATATGTGTGCTGAATATTTTTGATACAATTGCTACTGAGAGTCCAGTGTTGGAGTGAGGGCTAGGGTTCAAATATCATCTCTGCCACTTACCACAAGGATGACCTTAGGCAAGCTATTTAACCTTCTCATTTTTCTCCATTGTCAAATGAGGGATCCAGACAAAATATCTTCTCAAGTCACTTGCACCTCTAGACTCAGGATTCTATGAAAACAGCTTTAAGTCCCTTGTAGTCCTAGATCCCCTTTGCCAAATAACAAACAATGAAGGTGATTCCTTGTTCAACTTTCTTGTGCAGAAATAGCAAGAAACAATAATAGGGAGGAGGTAGCAACATAATAAATATCATGAACTGAAATGCACAGTATTTTCTTATGTTTCCTATGAACAAAAATAATTATTGGTTCATTATGCAGAAAGCTTATTTTAATTTAAAAATGATTATTACTGTTGGGCATTTATTAAACACTAGCATTGAACTAGCATCTTTGAAATGTAGAAGAGACAGAGTTCTTCCTCTTGCAGAATCTATATCCTTTCAAATGAAAAGAAAAAGAAAAAAAGAAAAAAAAACAACAATGTAACTTCTGGAATGAGAGCCCTGGCATAGAAAGTCATTGGTTATGAGAATGATGACAAGGATTCTCTTGTAATGTTGTTTATTTTCACTTTCTCCAGAACAATTTTTTTCATTTGTTTCTCCCTGCCAGATTGAAATATGTCCCCTGGAAAAGATGGCTAATCCTTCAGTATTATTTGGAAGTTATCTAAGTTCTTGATCATTGCACTAAATATTTCATAGTTTTCATGCTGTAAGTTGGAAAGGCAGAAATTGCATTGTTCCGAGCCATGAAGCTCAAGAACAAAACTCATTAATTGCAACTTAGGGATGGAAAAAAGGAGATAGTTTTGCCAAGTAATGGGAGTATGGAGGTGGGAGAAGGAGACCAGTGCCTGGTTTGTGATCTGCCATAATCATTCTTCCTCTAACTTGCTTTATTCCATTTTTAAACTTTGCAAACCTTAGTGTATTTTAATGGTATTTAAATATTTGTTGCATAACTTTTACAAGCCATAGTTACTTACCACGAGCCCAGAAGTTTGGGATCCATAGAGGTCCTAGTGGACAACATGCCATGCAGTCTGAACATCCAGAAAATACAGAACATTGAAAACTTGTCCTAGGTCATAAAATTTAGGCTCATTTATTCAGTATTTTCTGTTTGTTTTTACAATTTTGCTTTTTTTTTTTTTTTTTTTTTGCTTTAAGATATCATGAGAAAAAGAAAGTTTTTAAGGGAAAAAAATCCCCTCCAAGTCAGCAATAAATTGGGAAATTTTTTCAAGGGAGGGGTCCCAGCTAGTGGTTGGAAAGGCTCTTCAGGCCTTTTCAAGTTAGCTGGCACATTTTCCATCTCTAGAACTTGCCTATGTTATATGGCATCAAGGTGACTGAGAGAATAGAACTCATACTTTGGAGTCAAGAAGACCTGAGTTTCAATCTTACCACGTTATGGCCCTGAACTGGCTTTCTGCTTAGTAAACATAGGTTCTCCATGAGTCATCCAAAGAGTTATCCCCACCACAATCCATCCTCCATTCCCCTATCAAAAATCTAACCATATCATGACCTTATTTAGTAAATTCCAATGGCTCTCTTTCACCTCCATGACCAAAAGTAAAATCTATGTGTCATTTAAAGCCCTTCATAATCCATACCTCTTTCCTAATTTTACTTCCAAAAACAAAATCAAACTTTCTAATCTTCTTACTATTAGGCTGCAAAGTCAATCAAGCCTTGAGTCTAGAGTAGGAATCTTGGGAAATAGGTACAAGGAGAAAATGAGGCAAAATTATGAAATGCTTAGCATGTGCTGGCATATAGTAGGTGGTTTAAAAAATGCTTATTTCCTTTCTTCCTTCTTCTACTCAGCTACATAATTGTAATCCAGATCCTTCTTGCTATTCCTTTACCAAGACATTCCACCTCTCACCTGTGTACATTTTTGCTGGGCTGTTCCACATTCTTGGGCTATTCTTCCTTCTCTTTGCTTTTGACTTCTTTCACTTCCTTCATGTTCCAGCTAAAACTCAACCTTTTAAGGAAGTCTTTTTTGATCACTTTTAATTCTACTTTAACTCTACTTAATTCCTTTTACTGATTATACTCAATTCATCCCATATATAGCTTGTTTGTACATAATTGTTGTGTGTTGTCTTTTCCCATTACAATAGGAACTCCTTGAGGGCAAGGGCTGCCCTTTTCCTTTTCTGAATCCTCATTGCTTAGCACCATGCCTATCTAGCAAAAAGTAGACTCTTAATAAATGTTAATTGAGGAGGCATCAGGTGGCAGTGAGGTGATGCAGTGGAAGGAACACCGGGCCTGAAATCAGGAGGACCTAAGTTCAAGTCTGGTCTCAGCCATTTAACATTTCCTGGCTGGGTGACCCTGGGCAAGTCACTTAACTCCAATTGCCTCAGCAAAAAAATAAACGTTAATTGATTGATTGACAGGGCTTTTTCTTTGTAGTGTAATTGATTGATTGACTGACAGAGCTTTATAAAGGTAAAGCCTTTCTTCTGACTCTTGGCAGAAACTCAGAAGGGAGAGCAGTCAAATTTACTTTGGATTCTGATAGCTTGGATTGCTAAGAAGTCATGAGGCTTTGATTCTGTTCTGACCTTAGTTGTACTGTCAGGATTACTCCCACCCCATACCATTCCCCACCCCATCCCAATGATCATTTCACTGCAAGGAAACTAAAAATATCTTGTCTGCTAAAAGAGTTTCTGAACCCTTATTATAAAATATCTTTTCTAAATATAGGAGAACTTATGAAGTAGTACTAGAAAAGAAAACTTTTAATGTGTGTTTGGAAATGGGATGGATTGCATCGGTAGAGAAGAAACAATTCAAGATGTCAGCAAAATTCAGGTTTTAGGGAGTTCATCTTGGCAGCTGAAAATGCAGAGAACGATTCCATTCTCCATGGCCTGCTAGGCTGCCTTAGGTATGTATGGGCAAATCCTGCTTGGTCCAAAAATTCTTCTTAGTTAATTGCTTATGTCAGCTGGTTTGGGCAAATGTAAGGTTATTGTGCAGTTTGGTTCATCTTTCACTGGTCCTGCTTTCTACTATTCCTATCCAATGCCTGAAGACTACATTAAAAAGAATAGGCTGAGGGGGAAGGCAAGAGGGCAACCGTGGTGGGTGTGGTAAGATCCAAGAATGAGAATCAGGGGCATCATGCCATCTCCCCCACAGAGTCCCATCTGTCCCTTCTAGCTGAGGCAGGCAGCCCAGTGAACTTGATCTCCTCTAATGTTGACTGAAGGGGGTGGTGAGGAATTTGTGTATCTCCCTATCATTGCTGATTAAAACAAGAGGGTCTGACAGAGCAAGAAGAACAAAATTGACTATAAACTCACCAAGGAAAACGAGGCTTTGGATTGTAATAAGGAAGATCACCTGGCAATATTCTGCCCATTTATAATCCTAAAAACATACCAAAGGGAATGTGTATTGGCTCTATTTTGATGCTGTTTGAGTATGGTGTCTGAAGAGTTCCAGGTGCTTGGCAAACACTGCAATGAATTTTTAGCTTGTGCTGAAAGTAAGATTAATGCAATGAAAAAAAAAAGTCTTCCCTGTACATGAAACAAAAAGATCTACTATAGGGATGAATTTAACAGATACTTATCAATAGCACCATATTACTATACTAGATCAATGGTTATAAAAGACACAAGAGAAGATGAAGCCTGGGCCTCCAAGAGGTCTACAATCTGATGGGATAAAAATGATAATGATCAAGGTTAGCCCTGAAAAAAAAAAGATACAAAAGATACAAGGCTACCTCCCCCATTTTTTTTTTTCAGAGTAGGGTGAACCATAAATGGAATTCTGCATAGTAATTTATGTCAGTGGTTAATTTTACTGAACTTCTTTTCTTTTGTTTTTTCATTTTAAAAATTCTTTATTATAAGAGCTACTTCCATGAGTGGGAGTAGGAAAAGGGTATAAGAGGAAATGCAGATGATATACAAACAAAAGATATCAATAAAAATTTATTTCAAAAAATGATTGTAAGCTCCTTGAGGACAAAACTTTGGTTTTTTGTTTGTTTGTTTTTTACTATTTTATAATGCCAGCACTTAGTTCAGTTCCTAATTCATAGAACATTCTTAACAATGTTTGTTGATTGATTTGGGGAGAGGAGAAGGAATGGGTGGTATATGTAATCCATTTAAAAATACTTCTTGGTGTCAGTTCTACAAGTCAATTCCCTTACAGAAGCTTGAGAAAGATTTTGTTGTTTTGTTTTGTTTTGTTTTTCTCATTCTTCTTTACCTGGAATTTATCCATTAAAACCAAGGTATGCTTCTTTACAACTGACTTGTCCTAACTGAGATGGGAAGCAGAGATTTAATTATTAACTGAGTGAACAGTTTACTAGGGTAAAGGTTAGAAATTCAAGCTGAATCTAATGGGATAGATTATATAGAGAAATCAAATCTGTGAATGTTGATATGAATGTTAAGAAGTATAATGAGATAACCTGGAAGTAATTGGGAACTTTATTTACCATAAAGTTTATCATAAGCATAGATCCAAGTTTACATTGAACCCTGCCCAAGGGATATTAGAGAAAACTATTACAATTCAAATGAGCTAAGTTGGCACCACAGAACATGAATCTCAAATCAGGGTTATAATAAAATTCTGGAGTTAATTTCTGGAAGAATCAGAGATTTAGAGATAGAAGGGACCTCAGAGCTTTCTTACCCAACCCTCCAATTTTACAAATAAGGAAACTGAGGTCCAGGGATCTTAAGTCATTTGCCAAAAGTGACATGAATATTGTGTCAGAGACAGTGTTTGAATCCAAGTCCTTTGTTTCCAGAGACAGATGGTGTTTTTTCTACTCTACCTTATTCTTATTAGGCCAAACATCAGAAAACTTTGTAGCTATACAATTTAGGATTGCAATTAATAGAGATTATTGATCCAGTCCAAGCTCTATATAGTTGAGAAAATTGAATTGGAGGGAAGGTAAATGAATTACCCAAAGTCATACGGTCAGAGTTAAGACTAGACTGCTGGTTCCTAACTCCTTGTCCAGTAGTCTTTCCATTTTAAGTCTGTCCTGGGGAAGCAAAAGATGGAATATGGATCCATACTTTAAAATATTCAAGAGTAGCCATGTGCTCATGAGGTTATAATAGAATAGCCAGATGGAGAGAATGCTGAAAAAATAAATAGTGTGTGATTCAAATAATTCCTCTTCATCATTAAAAAGTACTCATTAAATGCCACATAGGCATGATACTGTGCCAGAAAACAGTACATATGGAATATGAAAAAAGCATTAATTTAGGGTAATGACACTATCTAGAGAAGAAAGATACTTTATCCTAGGAAGAATATAAAAATGTAAACAGCCACAACTAGGCAACTTGGATTAGATGTCCAAATGATTTCCAAATGATCCAGTGCCTACCATGTTTATATCCCTGATGTAGACTCCTTTTCTAGCCTGAACTCTACCATCTTTATCCAAAGAAAATAGATGATTAAGTATGAAGTACTACAAGCAAAGACATGCTAACTTGTCAGGAATATAATAATGATTTGTTATGTACTTACACTGAAAAATTCTCAGCATGTAGGAAAACCAAAGTGAGTCCAGGGTTCCTTTGCTAGACCACAATCATCACAAAATCTTCTCTGACCTTAGATTGATTCCGAAGATTTAAACGACCCTTGAGCAAAGCCCTAGAAACCATCCTTTATGAAATCAGATTGGGACTCCATCTCCCACTTTCTCACCTTTCCACTCTTTGCCATCTTCCAACCAAGATTCACACTTGTGAAGAGAGAATCCCAAGAAGGCTTCTTTCTTCACCAGAAATCACAAAAGAAAAGAAGCACTGACTGAACTAATTGTCGTCTGTATCAGTAGAACCCTATTTTGTTTGTTTGTGGATTTCATAATATCTTTTTAAGTAGCCAATAAATCCTGACCAGATTTTGTTTACAACTAGAGGGTACTAATAGGTACTTTGAGTTCAATTGTGGGTAATTCTGCCAACTTGAAACAAAGTTATGGCTGAAACAAGTTTTTAAAATAAATGTATCTGGCTTCTGTAGTTGTAGTGAGTAAAGTCTACTTTTCAAAGAAATGCAGGAATAAAAGAAAGGAAGGTGATCACAAATTGGATAGTGTTTCTCTGTTCATATTGCCATGTTCTTAGGATTTAGAGCTGCAAGAGACATTAAAAGAAACTTGTCATTTTTCAGATGAGGAGATGGAGTATTGCAAAGACTAAGTGACTTCCCCAGTGTAAATGAGTAGCAGAGACAGCAATTGAACCTCAGACTTCTGATTCCAAATTCAATGCTTTTGCTACTGCCTTAAAGCTATCTAGCCTTCAGAAGGTCCTAGGAGGATCAAAATGAAATATTTGTAAAGCACTTAGCCTAGTATCTGGCATATAGTTGGGGTTTCATTAGTGCATTTCCTTTTTAATGTGGAATTATTGCATTCTTTGAAGACTCTTTTCAGTTTGAGATACTATTTTATGAAGATCTCCATCTTGAATCTTTCCTGAAATGTTGCTTAGCTTATAGTTCAATCAGTAATTAATTCCTGGCTTTAAGGTCCAAGATAAGAGCTTTTACCTGAACCTATGGGCTAAGAAAAGCAATTAAGTGAGAATAATAATTTATTACTCATGCTTTCCTGACCATTATGCATAAAGCCAAATAAGATTACAAATATTTTATTAATGGGACTCTGACTGGATTGAAATAAAACAAAATGAAAACTCAGGGACTTTTGATAAGAACTAAGAGGAGTTATAAAGATACAGGATTTGATAAGGATGTTAAAAAATGTTAATTCGGATTCTTTTGCTTCTATCTGGCCATCCCAATGATTTCCCCTAATTAAAACCTTCCTTGTAAAGCTAGGAAGTGATCACTGATTGAGCTGTAAGCAGAATAACATTTCAGAAAACATTAAGATTCAGAACTTCACACAATGATGCCTTAAATTTTCTATAAATGTCATTAATCTCAAAATTAGAAGGACCTTTAAAGGCAAGTACAGTTGAAGAAAATGAGGCAAACACTTTGCATCTCAAATTCCATAATTCTCTAAATATTTATATGAAACACTAACATAAAAAAAATATGCCTCCTTCTGCACCTATAATCTACATTGCAACTGAGAGGGTGGGGTAGCATATTTCATTATCATTCCTTGGAAGATCCAATTGGTCCCTAAATCCATGAGAATTCAGAAAGTCTTTCAATATGATTGCCCAAATATCGTTGACCATTATTGCAGATATTTTCAAATCATCTTAGTCCTCCTCACTTTGATAAGATTTTGCTTTGGAATCATTTTGGGATTGTAGCTTAAGAAAACTGAAGATCAGGAAGTGTTTCTTAAGTGGAAAAAAATTGACTGAGTACAAAGTTACATGGGATGTAATTTTCTTTGACTTTATAAACACATTGCTTTGGATTGTGAGCTCAGGATTTCACATGTATTAATTTTTCTTTCCAGTTAGATTGTAAAACTATGGCTTTACCTTCTATTTTTTAAAAAATCTCCAACTGTGCTTTGTTTTGTACCAGCTATAAAGGAGGTAGTAAGTAAATACTTGTTGATTCGACATGGTCAGGAAAATACTTCAGGGCTTTCCCTTAGCTCTAATGGCTATCTATGAGCCAAAAAGGACTTGTAAAAAAGATATTCTAAGCTATATATAAACTTAAATGGCCCCCTGATTGATGACTAAAATAAAATTTATAAGGTAAAGATAAAAAAGGAGCAGATTTTTTACTTGGAGGGAAAAGTAAAATGCCTTTCTATTGTTCATCTCTTTCTCGTTCCTTTGCAAAGTAGTAATCTGTAGCCTATGTCATTTTATCAAAAATTCTCCAAAAGTGATTTTATTTCCTTCCCCCTACAATAGATTTGCTAAGCAATTTCTATCTATATTTACATGCTTCAGTTATTTGTTTTCTTTGAAAGCCTAAGTTAAAAGATCCATTTCCTTTTTTAAAAATTCATACTTATAAATGTTTCCTTTTTTTTTTTTTTTTTTTTTTTTTTTTTTTTTTTTTACATTTTCTTTCCCGAACATTTCCTAAATTTCTTTACTAGTAAGGAGTGCCGAGCTAATATGCTAAATAGAGAGTTCTCATGTGTATACATTTTTAAAAACTGAGCTTCCCCCCCAAAAAAAAAGCGCTTTTGTTTTGGTGAATTAGATCTATTGAGCACTACTACCTTAGAAATTAAAGTTATCTTAGTTTTATTATAAAAATATTTTACCTTAATAACATGCTAGATCATTCTTTGAGAACCAATGTTCTATATAGTCCTACTTGGTGGCATGTCAGGAAGGTGCTATTTATTATCACTTTAGTTTCTCTTAGTGAGCTCCAAATTTTCAAATTCTTTTTTATATTCTTTTGGAAGTAGGTAGGTATGGTCCTTCCCACTCATTGGCTGAATTTATTTGACTTGTATTTATTCATTAAAATCATTCCTAAAGTGCTTAGAAACAAAAACATTATAAAGATGCCATTGATCATAGACTGCTCTAGTAAGTACCTCATTTGAAGGCTATTCTTCCTTGCCTTCTTTCTCCATCAGCAAAGTGTGTGTGTGTGTGGTTACTTTTGAGTAATGAAGATTTTACTGACAGTCCTTTATAGGAGTTCTTCTGAAGTGATCCAATCATTAATTATTTTGATATCAAAAATATATCTAACACAGGTCTTCAAAGGTGTTATGGGCATGCTTTCTACAAGTCATCTTATGTTAACAGAACTTCAGATACTAGTTTTGACCCAAACTGATAGAAAGATGAGATCAACCATCTCATTTGGGAATGACAGTGACATTCAAGTGTGAAGAAATACTCCATAGATCTCATTTAGATAATTTTATTCCTAAAAAGCAAATTATCAGGAAAGTGACAGGGATAAGATGAAGGTTGCCCATAAAAGAGAACACTTCCCCAAACAATCTGAGAGGTTCTTTAGAAGCTGATACCAAAATTAAGGCCAAGCAATCAGCTCCAGAAATCTCTACTGGAGACATTAAAGATCATAAACAAAGCATCTGTTATATTGCTATTGCCAAGGTCATGCTGGCTGGCTAAGGAACCAGAAGAGAAATAGCAGTGCAGTCCATATTCAATGCCAGTGGATGTGGTGCCTTCATCAGAGTTATGTGACAGTCTTGGGACTGTTTAAATATGATTAAATTATTAATACATCTGCATCAAAAACATCTTTGGTGAAGTTAAGACACTTTGGACTAGAACTTGGTCCTTTTTAAGAGGAGACTAGATTCCATTTTGATAGTGTTACATTTAAGTCTGTTAATATGAGAACGGGATTGGATTCTCTATTTAAAAGCCATCCTGGTGTGGTTTAAATGTGTGCTGGTTTTTAAATGTATCCAAATGAATAATGCTGGTGTTTAGAAATTTAGTTGCAAATCTGCCCAAATCTCCTAGGACACCTGGAATAGTAGAGCTAAAAGAGCCCTTGGAGAGTGCCTAATCCAATCCCTTTATTTTATAGGTAAGGAAATAAAGGCTGAAAGTGCTTGCCTAGGATCCTACAGTGAGTCTTCAGTAGTGAACAAAAGGATTTCAAGATAGAACAGATGGCAAGAACTAATACTATCATTTTACAGATTAGGAAACTGAGACCAAGAGAGGGAGTGACCCAGGCTAAGTAGTCGAGTTGAGATTGAAACCCAGGTCCTTTGAATCTAAAGACCACTTGCTTATCTATTTGATTTTCCTCTATAGGACTAAATAGAATCTAGTTCTTTTGAATCCTGGACCAGGACTCTATTACATTAAGCAAAAATTAGTATTTTTATAAGAGGAGAAATATGGTTTGTTTTCTATTGTTTTCTCTTCCTCCAGTGAAGAATAGGTAGATGTACATTTCTAAGGTCCTTTCCAACTGTTTTATCTATGATCTTGAGAAAATGTGATGATCAATATTGAGTTTGGTGTCATACTAGCATTGACATCACATTTCCTCAGATTTTTAAAAATTCCTTGTGTCATAGCCACATAACTTTTAATAATGTAATTTAGATAACCTAGCAAATTCCCAATGCACTGATCATCATGAAATAATATCAGTACTCCTTTAAAATAATGTACAACTCATTGACCTCTCTGGACCTCATCTATAAAATAATAAGATTGGGCAAATGATATCTAAACTCCTTCCCAGCTTTAATCTTCTGAATAGGCCAGTTTAGCACAGTTCATGCAAATTCTGGGGGAATTCAGTTTGAGCCACCATGATAACTGCCTATGAGGCTATAAGAGCATAAGACCCTGACAGAAGGAATTCCAACTGCACCAGAGAAGACAAACTATCACTACTTATTCTTTTTAATAGGTCTATAATTAGCAAACAGAATATAATGATATAGAATAATTAATAAATTAATAATAGTTGTATCTACATAGTTCCCACATTGCTCTCGAGAATGATTGGATCAATTCAATGGTTGGATCAACAACTCTCTCAACAATGCATTAGTGTCCCAGTTTTCTCACATCCCCTCCAGCATATATCATTATCTTTTCTTATCATCTCAACCAATCTGAGAAGTATAAAGTGGTCCACATTGTCTTAATTAGCATTTCTCTAATCAATAATGATTTAGAGCATTTTTATATGACTATAAATGGCTTTAATTTCATCTGAAAATTGTCTGTTCATATCTTTGAATATTTTCTTTATTGTCCAAACAAACATAAGGGACCCTGCTTTCCTGTTGTTATGCTTTTATGACACCAAAACACATTCCATGAACCTCAAGGTGGTCTTTTCAAATGATGTTAAAAGAACTTAGACAATTTTTAGTGTGGGACAAAGTTTTATCAGGTTTCTTTTCACTGTAGACTGAGAACAAGATTTATAAGCTGACAAGTAGTGTGGGAGGTGGTAGTTAGGTAATTACTATGAATACTTCTCTTTCCCTTAGCAGAGATGAAGAGGTGTGTCTTCTAAGCTGATGCAAAATGCATTAAATTTTCTTTTGAAAATGGATCCATCAAGATTAAAAAATGCCTCTATTGAATTTTAGGATTAACCATTGACCTAGGCATCTTTAATTGACATCTTCAAGGAATGTTCTAGATGTGCCAATTTTTGCTAAGATTAGGATACTCTGTTCTGTATCCTTCCTTCCTTCCTTCCTTCCTTCCTTCCTTCCTTCCTTCCTTCCTTCCTTCCTTCCTTCCTTCCTTCCTTCCTTCCTTCCTTCCTTCCTTCCTTCCTTCCTTCCTTCCTTCCTTCCTTCCTTCCTTCCTTCCTTTCCTTTCCTTTCCTTTCCTTTCCTTTTTTTTTTTTTTTGGAGAGGAATGGTAATTATGATTAAATGTTATACTTGTTTATGCTTTTTTTCCCAACTAGTCTCTTTCCCAACCAGTTTCATAATAGGAAATATGGCAAGAGTAAGATAGAACATTAGTGTGATAATGAGGTGAAGGGAAAGCAACAGATTCCTGTTGATATAGCCCTAGCCCCTTCCCATCTTGTACTTTTTTTTTTCTCTCCAAAATCAAAGATAATGAAAAGGAAGGACCAACAATGTCATCCAAACAGGTTTCTCTGTTGCCCCTCCCCCTAATTGTTCCATTTCAAGAAAATGAGACTCAATTGGAGAGGAAATATTATGCCCAACATTAAAACAAATGATGTATACAAGATTATTCCAGAGCGGAATGAATTAGACTTTAGGCCAGCTATATTTTGGGATATTTCACATCATAGCCCCTGAAATGAAACTAAAGAAAAGAAGAGTATAATCATAAGGTTCAAAAGGGAAACCCATTTGATCAACTCATGCAGAATAAATTCTTTGGCTAAAAGCATCCTTTAATGATTACCTTCCCAGGCTTCCAGTTTACCAATAGTTGCCTCCTCAGAAGTCACTGAGACTGATCTAGTCCTTCTGTGATGCTTGCCTAGTTCTGAATAGCTACAAGTTCAGTTCTTTAACTAGATTTTTCTTCAGTTGCTTGCCAATCCAAATACTTCCATGGCTATTTCCAGAGAGAATTGGATTACTGTGTGTCATAGGCTGAAAGGAAAGAAAGTTGCCTTCATCTTTGACACAGCAACAAGTTCTTTCTCTGGTGGTATAGTTTATGGGTCACAACTAGGTTCAGCAAGTTTAAACAGCCTAGCCATTTTTAAAATTGATAAAGTCCAACTTGGTTTTCTTTCCTTTTTCACCTCCTCCCCACTTTTAAAATATCTCTTCTCTATCCCATCCAACTAGTCTTCTGAAAACCTATCTTGGTCTCAGAAAGTTACTAATTATTCTTAGTTGATAATGGTCTAATGTAAAATTATATCTCACAGAAGTATGTGGGTCTATGTTGAGCACATATTTTCAAGACCTAAAGACTCTAAAGAAATAAAGGAGATAGTCTGACTAAAGTTCAGATATAGCAGGGAGAGAGATTGTGTGTCCCCTCAAATCACATTTCTTACTGGCTGTGGAGTCAGAACTGTCCCAGTTCCATCTCTACCTGCCTCTTCTTGCCTACCCTACATATCATGTACCAGATATACACTCACTCTTTTGTGAGCTTTTGTCAGTATCCTTACAAAAATAAAGACATCCAGCTTTACTCTCCAGATCTTGGCAAGAGTTCTAATGTGCATTTTCTTCCTTAGCCTTCATTCACTTTTCTATGTTGAATTGGAGGTAACTTTTCATGTAGGTTGTTAACAGGGACAAATTTGATTTCCCACAATGATATACTTAAGATCTTTTACCCTTACTTTCCAGACAACATTCAGCAAGCTTGAACACCACTGAATTACATTCTCAATTTGTACATAGTAGGTATTTACTTCATATTCACTGACTGATTCCCTGAGTGCTTGACTTTAACAAGTATTCATCTAGGTTGGTTGCCTACGCAAGGGAAAGAGCATCAGTCAATAAGCAAGGTGAAGGGGAATCACTTGAACTTAACAAGTGTTCACCTAGGTTGTTTGCCTACTCAAGGGAAAGAGTGCCAGTCAATAAGCAAGGTGAAGGGGAATCAGCTGAGATGCCTGAGTGATGCATTGCATCAATCTGCAGGGGAATACAGCCATGTACTTCTACAAACAAACCTAATTAACTGTGCCCATGCCAACAGCACCAGGCACACACATCTGGAGGAGAGGAAGGAGAAAGATTTGTACCGAAATGAAAGATAGGTTTGGAACAGATCAGCATTGGGTCTATTCAGCAGGGGCAAGTGTGTATTTTAAGAGCCTTTAAGAGCCAAGTTTATCCCTGGAAAAGGAAAACAAATTATCTGTAAGCTAAATATCTAGTGGAATTATCTTCTTGTCATTTGGGTCTACCTCTGTAGCCTGCCAAGCCCTAGGTATTTATACCACTAAGCAAAACTAACCCCACAGCCCTTCACAAGGTACTGGTGTGGAACTGAAGGACAGCAATTGCTTCAGTATGGCAGTGGCTTGATGTGACTTGCTGGCCCAAAAGCTGTTATTTGCCTTAGTTGGAGAGACAGAGTGCTTGTATTCTGTCTTGAAGGTACTTCCACCTCCATATCATTTAAAGTTATTCTCTTGCTCCTTTGGACATTGAGAATGCCTCTGAGTATATGGTGAAATCATCACTTTCCCCTAGAAATAGTGGCTGCTTCTTTGGAGGTACTAAACTTTTTGTTGTTGCCTTCCTCCATTATATATGATCTTCATCAGAAGCCAAGATCATTGCCAAGGTTTTTGACTTACTAAGAGCTAAGGACAAACTACCTGAGCCTTTGTATGTGTTTGTATACACATGTACAGAAAAGCATATGCTATTTATATATGACATATATCTGTGTGTATGTTTATAAACCATGATATATGTGATTTTATGTACATATGTATATGCAAATATCATATATATTGTGCTATATGTACATATATATTATATGTATATATACATATATATGTGTATATATGTGAATCTATTCATATCTATATATCTATAAATCTCTCTTTCTCTCTCTCTCTGTATACACACACACACACACACACACACACACACACACACATCCCATTCCTCTTTTCTCCATGCTTTGCTTCAGTGATAGGACTGAACCAAAAGCAAAGAGCAGATAGGGGCAAATCACTGCTTTCTTTTCCCTCCTAATCTGCTAACCCTGAAATATTTCTATCTTCTACTATTTTCCTTTCTGCTATTTTTCACTGAAGTTTCACCATCACTTCCTTTATCCAATTATTCAGGTAAACAGGGAGCTTCTCCTTATCTAAGAATCCTGTGGGTGGTATAGCTTAAGTGAGACAGAATGCCTATCTTGGTAGCAGGAATACCTGAGTTAGAATCCTGTCTTAGATATTTATTTACTTAGCTATCAGACAACATTTCTAAACTTGTTTCCTTATCTGTAAAATGAGGGTGTTGGGTTCAATGGTTTCAAAGCTTCCTGCCAGCAAATCTATGATGTAATAATGTCAATTATCCTATATTTATTGTGTATCTAATGTGTACAAAGTCTGAGATACTCCTGGGGACACTTAAACATATTACACAATCCCTAATATTTCCTGGCCATAGGACTAAGTATTTGTTTCTCTGTGTTACTAACTGCATTCAGGAATTGTTAAAAGAATTAAGACATTATGGACTAAAAGAAGAAGATTTAGCTAAATTGTTTTGGGCTTGTATAACCTTTCAGGATTATAAGGTCCATATTTGCTACCTGCAGAGTAAGAACTTGGTTGCTGCTCTCTCTAAGCAGGAAATAACTTCTTCCAGCATCCTACTCCAGGATTTTTTTTTTTTTTTTTTTTTTTAAACAAAGGGAGTTTCTTTTGTATTCAGACCTAGGGGTAGGTGAGAAGAACTTGTGCACAACCTTTTCTCTGTAGAAAGGAATCTTATTAAATTAATAAATCATGACAAGGCAAGAACATTTCTGTCCCCTATAAAAGCCCCAGAACCTGGCTCAAACTTTAGCCAGGTATGATATGTGTAAACAATATTTATGATTTTGAATGGCATAGTTAAGTCTAGCCCTAAGCAAAATTGTGAAGTAGGTGAAGTTTATCTTTGAAACCTTCCCCACATTCTGTTTCCATCCCCAGACATCTATCTTATGTTCCACTCTCATTCAGTTGGCTATCAGCTAGTCCCAGATGAACTGTTCACAGATCTAAGGTGTTGTTGTTTATCCTTCTTTCTGGAAGAGTTTCATGACATCAGGGAGATGGTGTGATGACATGCAGGTGAATTGGATTTAAGTGTATTAGGGCTGTGCAAGGTCAGCTGTCTTACTTTCACTTCCAGAGCCATCTGGGTCCAGTGGCCAGATATAGATCAGGACAACTGGAGATGACTCTAGATGGCTTGATGACTTAGAGATTGACCCCTCCAAGGAGTACCTTATTTTTCCAAGGAGATTTTCAAAGACAGAAAAGTCTTCAACACCTTAAAAAATAGCAGTGTAATCCTAGAATGGTAAAGTAGCCAATGCCTAGGCCTTCAACATGCTTAATTCTATCAAGTCCAAAAAAATATAGGTCTTTCAAAAGAACAACAAAAAGGTAAGAGGAAAAGGGGCTCCTGTTCCAATTAAACTGTTTGTCCTATTTTTATGAGGATTATAAGATTTAAATCTGGGCTTAAAGGATTATAGAACCTAGAACCATAAAAGACTTTAGAATCCACCTAGTCCAATGTAAATTTTACAAATGAGAAAACATCCATAGAGAAGTACAATAACTTGCCCAATGTCATACTAAGTAGTAGCCTGTAAATTCAGTCCTATTTCTACTACCTTTTGATTTGCAGAAACCTTAATGTTCCTTCTTCTAATTTTTTAAACAACTAATGCAGTTTAATTGCAACAAAATAACTAATGCATTTGTCACATAAATACAACATAAGAATGCCAATGTGACCTTGAGCAAATCAAAGTTATTTTAATCACTGACCATCGGTTTCTTCCATTTCTAGAAAACGAAGGTGTTTTTATTAAGAGGAGCGCTTTCCAATTTAAAACTATGATCTTATGACCTTAAGTGACAGTACAAAGGTGAAGAAATAATGATCTTTAGAAAGAACTGTGGGTTAAGCTTAAGTGTAGATAATACAAAAAAGGTACAGAAATTCTAAAAGTCTTCCAGGGATTTATGTATAGTGCATCCATGATCAGAGTCATTAAGAAATTGTCCCATGAGCTAAAACTCTGGAATGGGGTTGATAAACCTAGGCATGGTACAAGACAAAGAGCCCCTCTTTACCCATAAAGCTTGGTTGGGATTCTCTTGTATAATTTCTTTCTTTTTAAGTCTCCTAATGTGATTGGCTTCTTAAGTGGAGACCGAGTGAGGTGTTTGGAACCGGCGCCAGGATATACTATAGATATTGTACTGTGTGAACATTTTGCTGTGGAATAGGGATAGTCAAAAATCTTTAAGGACAATGCTGGAAAGAGTGTCAAACTCTGGACTCAGTGGTGGGTTTCTATCCTACTTCTACCTATAGACCTTGAACCATTTTGGGTCTCATTTTCATCATCTAAGAAATGGGAGCTGTTGGACTGATGGACTAATAACTTTTGAGGTCCTTTCTAGATCTAGGTCTGTGATACTATGACCAGAATGATTTTGTTTCCAGGGAGTCAAGCTAAAAATCTCTGAAGCTCAAAATGGATTCTGAGCATGTTTCTGAGTTTAAAAACAGGCATTTCCCCACAAATAATATCCAATGTAGCCAGTGGAGAAAATCTCAAGTACCCACTTCCTTCTCCTACAGTGCATCCTCATTTAAGCCCTCCACCGTCCTGCTCATTTTAACCACTTATCTTAGATAGTTGGCTTCCCTTCAATCTCTAATTTACCTTACTCTCTACCCCTGCCAACTACTGCTTCATTCGCCTCTGTCTTGGTTGTTGGTCCGTGGTCTGAGTCAGGAGTGCACCTGATGAATAGGTCAATATTCAGCCGGCGACATCTACCTAAGGACACCTGGGGAAAGTTTCATGGACACGGGTGACGTAACTTTCCCCGATGTCTCTCGCCCACCTTCGCTCCTCCATCACTCTGTGCCCTCCTCCCCGCTTCCTTCCCACCGCCAGAGGAGTGGGAGCCCCACACAGAGCTAGCCTGGCTCAGGCAACCCACTGGGAAGGCTAAGCTTTGTGAGCGAGGCGGGGAGAGGTGCGAGCAGGGCAGCGCAAAGCCAGGCCGCCTGCGGCTCACCTCTGCCGAGCTGCTCCGGGGCTCGCAGCTAGGGTCAGGCGCCCTCCCCGTCCACCCGCCCCTCCAGTCGCTCACCCCGGTGCGTGGCTCCCGAGCACAAGGAGGCTGAGCTGGCGGCTGGGGCATGCGCCGTGGCGCCCACTGGGGTAGGCAGAAGGAGGGGAGGGGGGAGGTAGGACCACATCACTCGGGTTGTCTTTCCAGCCCCGAGCTGCCAGTTTCTGGTTGCCAAGCAGTTATCATTGTTTCTGTGGCGATTGCAGAGGCTGTTGCTAATAGGAGAAGCCCCACTAAGCAGCAGCATCTTCCCTTCTCTCTGCACTTTGCGTTTTAAAGCTAGAGACCTAGGCTCGCCTCCCCACCCCCACCTCACTCCCCCTCTGAGTGAAGAAAAATTGCACTGGGATTTATTTCATGAAGTGATGGACTGAATAACTCCTCATTCGCTCTTTGGACTTTGGTGCTACCAAACTCACCGCTAATTGCTTCCTGCCCCTCTGGTAGTGAGCACCCTGGAAAGGAGAGCATGACTACGGCCAAGGAACAAAATGCACCAGGGAAATCAGTGCAACAACAGGAGCAGGTAAATGCTGGCTTTTGGGGGGGAGTGTGTGTGTGTGTGTGTGTGTGTGTGTGTGTGTGAGAGAGAGAGAGAGAGAGAGACAGAGAGACATAAAGAGCGCATATGATTATTTATAATATATATATATGTATATTAATATTCCAAGTTGTAGGACAGTATTTCCAGAATTATTTGGTGAGAAATTCTGGGGAACCCCTTTTGCCACCTGAGTCACAAAGCTGTGTGAAGTGCACCTGGGGTCTGCCATGCTCTCTCCCCTACCTTCTATTTTTAACAGATCCCATGGCTTTATCAATAATGCATAGGCATGGTGAGCATCTGCTACAGTCCACTCAGTGTGTTGGTATCTTTGGACAAAGGGCCCATCTCCTTAGTACCTCTTGATTTTTGCATGTGTGAGTTTAGAAAGGTTTTTCAACTACTTTGAATTGATGCCCAGGAAAGAAAAAAGCGGGATGGAAAGAGATGCAGAGATTTAAGCATATACAGGTCATCAAACAAGACCCTAATTTGGGGTGCAAATACAAGTCAAAATAAAATGCACTTTGATAGGTCGAAAGGACTTTGTTCTCTTTCTTGATCCATTCCTCTCTTCTCTCTCCTCCACCGGAGTATTCTTCCCATGTATTAGCTCATTGGTGCTGTTCATTATGGACTTATAAAGGAACAGAAACTTTTCCTGGTGGAAGACATGGCAGATGTATCATTAGGTCCAGGTGACATCCATCACTAGGAAGGGAAGAAGCTTTTACTAGGATTGCTGAGCTATAGCTGAGGACTGCAATGGTACTTTCTTGTGGCAGTGAGATAGAAGCTAATTCTAACAGGAGTACCTCCACCACATACAGTCTCAGAGTCTTTGGGGAAATAAAGGTGAATGGGTAGGAGATTATTTTTTTTTTCCATTCATGTACACGTTATAATAATTCCCTCCTTAAGAGACTCAAGGAGTTGTTATCTTTTAATCACTGCTTAGTTCACCTCAGGCAGATCATTAAAATAGATCCTTTGAGACAGGAATAGATTCACAGAATAGTTTGTCCAAATCTAATAGATCAACAATATAAGCTATTTGTTCCTATTTATTTTCACTTGTTATCTCACAATATTGGGAGGCTGAGGATAGGGAAAGGGGACACCTGGAGTTAGAGAAAGGAAAGAGGTTCCCTGGGGCACTAACTGATAAAATCCTTTTGTAAAGGGCATGTAAAAAGATAACTTTGAAACAGTATTTGGTGTGAAACTAATAGATTCCTCTCAGATGCTCAAAGTGTTTTTTTTTTTTTTCTTTTTTTACCAATTAAAAAAGAAGAGACAGAACATGCATTTTATTACTATTTGTTCAGTGTGGGAGGAGAGTGTAAATGTGAAACATCCAGGGATGTCCTTTTGGAAATATGGAGAAAGCAAAGGAAATAGTATATAAGTATGTGATTTAGCCTAAGGGTTAATATTCACCAATGCTCTCTAGGTGCAAAATCAATACAACTTGTGTGTGTGAAATGTTTTTTTTTGGTTTTTGAACAGTTATGATAAGGGGTTTCTTCATTAAAGAATTGTTGCTACCCTAAGTTGTCATTCCAGAATTGATTCAGTGTCTTTTCACTATCTTTTGCTGTTTTCCTCATGTAACAGAACATCAAGTACATGTGTATCCGGCTTATGGACTTGTACTAGGTCTTAAGTAGTATTCATGGCCATAAGGCAGAATTAATAATTATTAAAATAACACACAGAATCCATAGTGATGATTATAAGTCTTAAATCTGGTATGTTTCAGGAACAGGGAAGATGAATGGCTAGTCTCTATATTTTAAAGTTATCTGTTTGGGAGTACCATTTATTATCATTTGTCAAACATACAAAGCTAGTAGAATGGAACTGGTTAAATGAGGGGTAAAGGAGGGTATGGAACATTATATTTTAGTCCTATAAATATTTGTTTTGTTATCTTCATATTTTTCCCCACCTGAAACTATTTAAATTGGGTCTGACTTCTGGGATAAAACTGGAGGTGAAGGGACCGCTTTGGTTAAGGAGAACAGATTTAGAAGCAGCTGCTCCTGTCACAAGAGATATGAATGTCCTTTTCCTATTTTCCTCACTATGGCATCATCTGTACTCTGAGGACTTTACATGGTCCTGTGGCTGATGTATATTTTCATCCTTGTTAAGGATTTTAAAGCTAAACGAAGTGAGGACTAACAACAATGCTACCATAAAGGAAATCCAGTCAACAGGAGAAAGATTTCCTAGGTGAAATGGATACCTAGGGGGAAAAGGAGGCATAGCCAATCTTAAGAGCTTGGAGAAAAGCCTTCTCCTGATTGCTATCAGAATGTTGGATTGTAAAGTTTTGAAAGAAATCAATTTCTTGAACTTAAATTCCTGTGTCCATTCATATTTGTTAATCTTGTTGATTCTCTTTGCTTAGATTGCTTGTATAATAATGGACCCTTAAGTAGTTTGTTTCATAGTTAAGAACTGGGCCTGGAAACTGGGCCATTGGTGTAGTTATAGGAAGGCTTCTTCCATACCAGATTTGTTCTTAAAGGAATATTGATTTCATTTACTGTACAATTATGAAGGAAGATATTTCTGATTTCATGGAAGGGAGAAAGGAATGAAAGAAGAAAGAATGGATGGGGAGAGAGAAAAAAAAGACAGAGAAGAAGGGAAGGAGGGTAGGAGGAGGGAAGAAGAGAGGTAAAGGGGGAGAGGAAGGTAAGGAGAGAAGAGGGAGGGAGGGGAATGAAAGAAAAAAGAATGAAAGGCAGGTCTATGGGATGAATGCTTCAAATCCTTAAGCCTTCTTAAAAATGAGATATCTACTACAATGACATCCCATACCCAGGCTTAGTGATCAATTACTAGGGTTTGAGTTATTCATCCCCATTAGTCTTTTGTAATTGTTATTTTTTTACTAATAGCCCTGAGCACTTCACAAACTAAAGGATAAGAAAGGGAAAGCTTACAAGTGCCTTGACTTTGAGAGCCTGGCCTAGGCAGGTGGGTAGCAACAATTTTTGTAGCTCAATGGTTATAACACAATAAAATAACTATTACATCTTCTAAATGTTGAGTGCAGTTTTCCCCCCATTTATGATGTCTAAAAATCAAAGTCTTAAAAAAGGAAAACAAGTGGATAGGATTAATCTCTATAATATCTTAATCATTATAAATAAGTATCAGAATTAGGAGGTTTTCATGTGATTTCTCCCCTTTTTTGAATGGGTAAGATTCATGTTCAGGTAAAGAATTAACAAATTTGTAATTTGAAAGAAAAATTATTCTTCTAAATTTAAAAAAAAAGGCTTTGGTAAATTGAATTTTTCCTTTGCTATTTAAGTGAATTTGACCATCCTGATTCCCCTGGACAAAAGATAAATCAGCACTGGATAACTTCATGTATTGTTATGTATACTGACTGAAGAATAGGAACAGAAGATAATTTGTTATTTGAATTGAAAGTGTATTCTCATTGGGGAATTTAAAAAGCCTATGGATTCAATCTTTTGAAAGTCAAATTAAGAATTTTTTTTGAAATATACTTGTTTTAAAATATATTATCCTCATTCTCAATGATATAAAATTGAAAAGCAGAGATAAGAAATGATATCTAGGGTAAATCGGGACAGAAAGATTAATATTTCATGATTTCAATATACCATGCCACATTTCTGCTTCATATTTCACAGAAGAGATGTAAAATATTGTGCAGGAATGAATTTGTAGTGGCATTCTCAAGCATATGCTGAATATTTTTTAAATGGGAATGGGAAAAGGCTTCTGAATAATCTGAGATCCTATTGCAGGAACCAAAAAGTGCCAAAATCTCTTGAAGGTGGCCACCTATCACAGCTAATAAAGAACTTAAGAGGTCATGTTTGTCCACCTTCCTGTCCAGTGGAAAAGCAGTATTTTTGAAAGATGAGATGCTTCTCTAAAAGGATCTTCACAGAAGTGTCTTGTATGAAGAATTCGCTCCTTATTGGTGTCTCTTACTCATTCCAATGTTTAACCCTATCAAGAAATCCTCCCATTGGGCTAATGTAAATTTTTTTATGCTGCCACATTAAGGCAGTGTTCTTTGCTTCTTTTCTTCATATATTAAAAAAAAATTTGAAAAAGCCACTTTCAATACTCCTTAGGACAGCCCACATGAACAACATTCAGTTGTGTCTCCAGCATAAATTTAGATTTATTGGTCCTTTCACCTTCTGCATAAGTATTGCTAGATGCTCTGGTTGTCCTCTGGGCCACTACCAAATTCTCTTTGTCCATTTTAAATTATGAAGCTTAGGCCATGGTGCTGATTACTAAGATAAATTATATGTCTAGTCATTTAAGATGATAACCCCACTAAAGAGTATTTCTATGAAAGGAATAGCATTGGATATATTATGCTTTCCACTCCTTTCCCATTAGTAAAATTAGTTACCATTGGTAGGGCTCGCTCTTTGACATTCATTTATGAAATTTGAAGGTTACACATACCTTATTTAAGAGGAGAATGGTTTGAGGCAACACAAATTAAGCAAGATGTAGGATTAAGAAGAACAAAATATTAAATGCACATCAAGAGTCAAATGAGAGTAAAAGCTTTTAAATTGTTTCTCAGTTTTCCAAAAAAAATTGGGGACCTTCTCATATTTAAAAAAAATTGTAAAAGAAAAACCATCAGTAAGAGAACAATTACATGAGCTTATATATAGAGATGTGATGTGAATAACATATATGGTCTCTTTTCACAACTGTAGTTGACATCAATCATTTGAGGGATTCTTTATTGAGAATTTATGAAATAAAAAGTTGAAAGTTTAAATATATATATATATATATATATATATATATATATATATATATATATATATATATATATATATATATATATATATATATATATCTGTATAGAAATGAATGTTGAAATGCCAAGGCAGACTTTACGATAGGAAAAGCAGTCACATTTTGAGCACAGAAAGTAGGTTGAACTATGAAATTATGAAAAGAGAGGAGATTTTGTCCTAGAAAGGGAATGTCTGTGACAGGGGTTTTAAATCTTTTTATGTGAGAAGGAAACTTTTTTGTTTTGTTTTTCTTTTTCCATTTCCTTGAGCTCTTGGGATCATTAAGATAAAATAGAGTGGAATACTGACGTCTTAATCACAGGGCAGAGACAGTATTATGTGGAACTCAACAATTGGATTTTATCCACATTTTTAAAAGCATTTACTATGTTCTAATAACACTGTGCTATACTTTGGGGATAGAAAGACAAAAGTCCTAGGAAAGATGGGAGGAAATAACCTGTACAAAGTTAAACAAAGAGAGACTATACAAAATAAAATAAGTAATTGGGAAGAAGGGGCACTGGGAAGTGGAGGGAATCATGATAGGTTTCCTTAAGGAGATAGCCCTGGATTTAGAAGAATCTAGGGACACTAGGAGGAAATGAATTACAAGTATGGAGACCAATCAGTGCAGAAATATAGAGATTGAAGATGTAATGTTGTAGAAGTAGGAAGAATCTTAGTCTCTGAAAAGAAATATTGTTTCTTTAGACAGTCTGAAGACTGGTTGTGAAAGGTATTAAGAACCAAATAAATAAAGTCTGTAGGAGTTTTTTTGTTTTGTTTTGTTTTAAGGATAGAGACAATAGGTGTCATTAGAGCTTCTTAAAATAAATAAATGTCATGGTCAGACTTTTGGTTTAGAAATATTTTCTGTAGTTGATCAGTGGAATAGGTTAGGTTCACAGGACAAAATAAGGAACAACTGTAGCAATCTAGTGTTTGACAAACCCAAAGATTACAACTTTTGGGATAAAAATTCATTATTTGATAAAAACTGCTGGGAAAACTGGAAATTAGTATGGCAGAAATTAGGCATGAACCCACACTTAACACCATATACCAAGATTAGATCAAAATGGGTCCATGATTTAGGCATAAAGAACGAAATCATAAATAAATTAGAGGAACATAGGATAGTTTACCTCTCAGACTTATGGAGGAGGAAAGAATTTGTGACCAAAGGAGAACTAGAGATCATTATTGATCACAAAATAGAAAATTTTGATTACATCAAATTGAAAAGCTTTTGTACAAACAAAACTAATGCAAACAAGATTAGAAGGGAAGTAACAAACTGGGAAAATATTTTTACAGTTAAAGGTTCTGATAAAGGTCTCATTTCCAAAATATATAGAAAACTGACTCTAATTTGTAAGAAATCAAGCCATTCTCCAATTGATAAATGGTCAAAGGATATGAACAGACAATTTTCAGATGATGAAATTGAAACTATTTCCACTCATATGAAAGAGTGTTCCAAATCACTACTGATCAGAAAAATGCAAATTAAGACAACTCTGAGATACCACTACACACCTATCAGATTGGCTAAGATGACAGGAAAAAATAATGATGAATGCTGGAGTGGATGTGGGAAAACTGGGATACTGATACATTGTTGGTGGAGTTGTGAAAGAATCCAACCATTCTGGAGAGCAATCTGGAATTATGCCTAAAAAGTTATCAAACTGTGCATACCCTTTGATCCAGCAGTGCTACTACTGGGCTTATAACACAAAGAAATACTAAAGAAGGGAAAGGGACCTGTACGTGCCAAAATGTTTGAGGCAGCCCTTTTTGTAGTGGCTAGAAATTGGAGAATGGTTAGGTAAATTATGGTATAAGAATGCTATGGAATATTATTGTTCTGTAAGAAATGGCCAGCAGGATGAATACAGAGAGGCTTGGAGAGACTTACACGAACTGATGCTGAGTGAAATGAGCAGAATCAGGAGATCATTAAATACTTCAACAACGATACAGTATGAGGATGTATTCTGATGGAAATGGATATCTTCAACAGAGAGAAGATCTAATTCAGTTCCAATTGATGGACTACACCCAGAGAAGGAATACTGGGAAATGAGTGTAAACTGTTCGCACTTTTGTTTTCCCAGATTATTTTTACCTTCTGAATCTGATTCTTCCAAGAAATTCAGTTCTGCACACATATATTGTATCTAACATGTATGAGACTGCCTGCCATATAAGGGAAGGGGTGGAGGGAAGGAGGGAAAATTCGGAATAGATGTGAGTGCAAGGGTTAATGTTGTAAAAATTACCTATGATATGTACTGTCAAAAAAAAAGTTATAATTATAAAATTAACAAAAAAAGAAAAAATAAAAGAAATACTGTTTGTAATTGAAAAATATATTGGAGAGGAAGGAGCCTTGGGACAAGAAGAACAATTAAGAGACCTGATAAAGACCTGAACTAGAGTAGTGGTCAGGTAATTAAAGGCAAAAGAGATGGGTATATGAAATGGAATGGAATGGAATGGACATCACATTCTCTGGAGCTGGACCAGAGAGATTAACCTATCCAGGCTGAGCTAGTTCTAGTGAAAAGAGGGATGGTATTAACAGCTAATTTGGACATCCTGGAGTTAAATTATCGATGGCTAAAAAGATGGAGAAATTCTTCTTCTAAGATTGACAATCCTTTAATCAAAATTAATCAAATACAGAGTAGTGAATAATAGCAGGTATTGGTTCAGTTTTGTAGAAACTAGATAATTAGGAATCCTTTCCTCCCTGTGTCAATCTGCCTCATTGAAAAAAATAAAAAAACTATTCTTTGAGTACAGTGAATCTAAACATTATTTACAGGACCTGCGTTTATCAAGTAATTAACGATGGTCTGTATCACTGTCCATTTACTTATTTTTCCCTACAGTCTATTTAACATCTTTTACTGAATTATATTTTAATAGAATGACATTGAACTTAATAACAGATTTTCAGTGCTAGAAGTAGGGAGGAGTAACTATTGAAGACTCCCAAATGAGGAAGCTAACACCCTGAAATGAGGAACAGAGAGGAATCTGAGAAGTTGTGAATGATATAGAGTATGTTTCATTAACCTTCACCAAAGGTTCCTTGAACCTCAGTTTTACTAGTAAAAAATGTTAGGATGCTGATCACTTATAGTAATGAACAATCACTTGGTTTCTGGCTCATTGGGAATTGTATCATTATTTTTTATGGTAATGAACCTTGCTTGTATATGACAAGCATTTATTTGAATATGAAATAAAGCAGTATCTTACATCTACTCCAACTATAACCATCTCTTAGAGAAAGAGAGAGGTGAAGTTTATCTGCTTGACTTGTGTTTTAGAAACTGAAAAAAAAATACAGTATTTTTGGAAGGAATGAAGTTCCAAGATTATTGAGAAGTCAATTTTTTTTAATTTTATTTTTTCAATTGACAAGCATTACTTTTCTCTTCCTTCCAAACCCATGCCCTTTGGGTGTGGAAGGCAGAAAGAAAAAGAAAAACTATACCATTGAAACAAACATACAATGTTAAACAAAACAAATTCCCACATTGGTATTGTGTTGATCAATTAATTATTATAATTAATATACTAGATATTAATTGTATTTTTCAATACTTATTATATTAATTGTATTATTGATCATTAATTGTTATATTAATGTTCAATTTGTATGGGGAATCAATAACCTTTCTATGAAGGAATGGATAATATGTTTAATTATTGATTCTCTAAAAATATGGTTGGTCACTGGATTTATCAGACTTTAGTCTTTTACCCCTGTATATAGTATTTTATTGTACAAAATTGTTCTCCTGGATAAGCTCACTGGATTCTGCACCTATTCATGCAACTCTTTCCATGTTTTTCCAATTCTTTGGTATCATACCTTTGAATTCATTATTGTTAGGTAAAGATTTTGTGTGACTTTTTGTGAGCTTTTTTTTTTTTTTTTTTACACAAGATATGTTGAGCTTACAAATATATTTTGCCTTTGTCTATTTGTCTTGCTTTGTGTGCTTCAGGTCTATTTCTTCTTTGGCTGTTCCTTGTTTTGGCTGCTTTATACTTGAATTCTGTTTCTTACAATTCAAGAGTGGGGTCTTTGGTTTCTCTTGATCTCTCCCATAACATTTCAGTGTTCTTTTCAAGAAGTGCAAACTAACCAAAATAAGGAAGTAATATAGGTTCCAGCTGAGGACATCTCGGGCAGAACTGTAGATTAAGAAGTTTATTTTCAGCACCCCTTTTTTCCTATATGAAATGAAATCCTTCTGATCTCTTTGGTTGTTCCTTAACACAGATATCCCACCCCCTTACATACAATTCCAGCAGTATTCCCATACTTCAGATATTCCCAAATGTGTCTTCCCACATGAAAATATTCTTTTCCCATGCCCCATTCCTTCAGGGATCTCTTAGGTGATTCAAATTAATCAAGTAAACTTAATTGCAGAGATACCCTAGTGACCAATAGAGGCTGAAGTGTTATTGCTTATTGCTCTTTGAGAATATGTGTATATCAATCAAAGTTTCTAGTGTTTTGAGCAGAGAAACTAATAGCTGCTCAGAGATAGTGAGTGTGAGTAGGACAATTTTGGGCTATCTTAGCCATCAACAGCATTGTGTGTGTACGTGTGTGCGTGTGTGTGTGTGTTTGTATAAACAGAGAGAACCCTAAGATTCAATTTATTTATGTTCAACAACAAAATATCAAACACTTATTTACAAGGACTATGCTAGATATTGAGAATATCAAGACAAAAGAAAGATTCCCTCCCTTCAAGGAGCTTTAATTTTGCTAAGAATATGCAACATTTACAAAGATAATAAATACAATGTTAATCAGAGCAGAGACTCTTCCCCCTATCACACAGGAAGCTCTGTATTCTACTTGTGTCTTAAGCTAGCCTAGATTTCAGATATAAGTACCAAAAGATCTATCAAGTTTGGCTGTATTATTCTAATATATCAAAGAAGATTTTCTAAAAATGGAATTGAATTCTGCATCACCTACTTTCTCAAGGTACAACTCCTGCAACCATGCATGGCTTTTGCCAGAGTCCATACTTTAAGCCAAATTTGGTATTGTGAACGTCTATTTTTGGAGATTGTGGTTAGGGTGCCATAGTGTATTGAGGCACTGAATGACTAATTCTTTTATAAAATACATATGCTGGATGTAATAAAGGTTGGATAATGGAATTCTCAGTGACCATTTATATTTTATTCCCTTAATAGCATCTGATCTATTTTTCAAGAGGTTTAGCTTTCCATACTAGAGCTCAGGAAAACTGTGCTTTGCACAATGTGAAGCTGCATGAGACTCTGGGCGTCATCTCAAGCTGCTAATTTGTGAATATGGAACACAGGCTTCTAAAAAAAATATGTGTAGGGGGAGGTGGGGGAAGAATAAAAAGGAACCAGCCCAAGATCTGCTGATTAATTTGGGGAGACCAAGGGAAATATTCATTTAAAACATTTTAAAAGGTCATAGTCTGTCTTCCAACATTCATATTATTCCTTTTGAAGATAATGGGTGTAAAAAGAATGAATCTAGTCTGTTAGATAAGTTAGTAAGAGCAAGAAAAGCAGCTGTGGCTTAGTCGAAAGATAATGGGCAAGAAGTTAGGGAACCGGTGCTCTTGATCACCAGTCTTTGCTGCTAGGGTGCAGTGTGTGCATTTGGAAAAGTTAATTCACCAATTTGGGTTTCCATTTTCTCATCTTCAAAATGTGGAGATTTAACAAAAGAATTCCCAAATTATCTTCCAATTCCAAAATCTAAAATCACTTTTATCTCATTCTGTTAGGGTATCATATCTTTGGACCAAAGCTTGCCATTGAAATTTTAGTGGTGGTAGGTGGTTCCAAATTAACAAATAGGATTTACCTTTCTATGGCTACCTAGTGTGTTGAGTTTGTTTATTTTTTTGTTGTTTCCATAATGCTTAAAATAACTACTGCAGATTCTGTAGGACTTTTTAAAACCACTAAACTCACAGTATATCTTGGCTTCTATTGCTGTGTTTTAATTTTTCTCAGTAGTTCCTGAAATACCCAGAAGCATTAACAAATCTGAAGAAGGGGAGCTAAAAGAAAATTGGAAGTTTATCATTTTGCTGGGGTTTTCAAAAAAATATATATATATATGTATATATCTGAGAAAGGAGCATATTTAATGGAGTTTAGAGAAATGAACAGCTTTCTTTGGAAGGTGCAAGATGAGGAGGGGAGACTAAACAACCCCAGCTGTGCTGGCTGGCAGAAGGGGTGTCCAAGCAGCTACTTTTGGAGAGTGACATGTTGCCAAAAGGGACATGTGGAGCTGATATTAGAAACCCCAAAAAGGAAACAAATCCATGGTAGAATTTCAAAATCAGAATGGCATTTTAAACTCAATGAAATGAAGGCAGTGAAGAGTGAGGTAATGGGATTTAACTTCTGGGACTGTAAGGAAATCTTAGAGTAGTGCAAATTCAAGAGTTTTAAAGAACAGGATTTTGAAAATGCATGAATATAAAATATCAGAAGTAGGAAGGATCTAAATAAAGACTTCATTCTGACTGAGGTAAATTCAGATCATATTCTGGGACTGATAATGGTAAAGTCTCATTCTTTAAAAAGTCCTTGAAAATTTTTAGTTTTAATTGACCTCTAATTGTCTCTGTCTCTGTCTCTGTCTCTGTCTCTGTCTCTGTCTCTGTCTCTCTGTTTCTCTGTCTCTCTGTCTCTCTGTCTCTCTGTCTCTGTCTCTCTGTCTATCTGGAAATGGACTAATACTCCCTGCCAAATGGGGGACAGAATCCACATTAAAATAATTAGAAATTTTTAGTCTCTGAATACTGATAAGCTGAATAAACAAGGTTTTCCATCTTACCCTTCTCTTTTAAATTCTCTAAGCCTGAATAATCTCCAGTCTTTCAGTGGGTTTCATTATTTTGTTTATGCTGTATGTTCATCAAGGCTAACTTTCCATTTGCATGGCTAAATATACTCTTTAAAGTTTGTCATTTTCAAATGGCCTTTAATATTTCTTATTATCCCACGTTGGTTTCTACTCACTGATTAGTCCCTTTGTAGACAGGTAGAGATTCCACCCTCCAGTAAAAGTCAACTTAAATTGGTCTTCCTGTTTTGGAAGTAGCCCTGAGTTATGATAGTAATAATGTTAGTAATAATAAGAACAATTATTGGTATTTATTATGGCACTTTAAAGCTTGCAAAGCAGTTTACAAGTATGATTTTTTTTTGTCCTCCCAACACTCCTAAGAAATAAGGTAGTGCTTTGATGCTTGTCCGCTTTGAAAATCATTGAATTTGGAATTCATTGCATTTTGAAGAGAAAAAAAATACTTTAGCATTTTATGCTTGCTCCACACTTTGTTGTTGTCTTGATTGAGCTGAAGGATGTCAGATTAGCCAGGCATACTGCCCAACTTCTACTACCACTGCTATAATCCTCGACTGGGTACAGTTTCTCCCCAGTGAAGGCAGAAGTTCATAAGACTGCCAAGTTGGAACCCCGGATACTGAGGTTGTACTCATGGGTGGACAGGTCTTGGGGTAGTTCCTGCATGGTCATGTAGTGTATAGTCTCCCAGTTACCGAGACAGTAGTACTGGAAAGGGCATAGAGTTGCTGTTGTTCTCAACAGAAAGAAAAGTCAAAGTGGTGGCACAAGAGGCAGCAGTGATGAAGAACCTAGGATTCCAGGAAGTCTTGGGCAGTTGTCAAAGTCCTGGGCTGCAGAGAGTACAGTACCATAACTGCCACATCTACATCCAGCCCTGAGTATAATTATTTCAGCTGTAAAGTTGAGGAAATTGAGGTTCAGAAAAGCTAGATGACAATGGTAATTATAAGAGTTGCAGGTTCATTTCCATCAGAAGCTCTGAAGGACATTGCAAAAATTGCCAGGGAAAAAGCCCATAGTATTAAGTTATTTAGTAAGGAGCATGAGTATGTAGTGACTGTTGGGAATAATTTGAAGTGAAGCAATTTCTTTTTCTTTTCATGTGTTGTGTAAAGTTGGTGAAAAGTTACAGGAAAACTTGGCTTTAAGTCAGAAATCACATTCTAATAACTAGAGTTGTCCAGCAATTGAATGGGCTGTTTTTGGAGATTGTTAATTCCCCATAATTAAAGATATCTAGTCAGAGGGCTAGTGATAATAGATTAGATCTAGAAGGTTATGAAGTAAATTACTATTCCAGTTGGGATATTGAAATAATTTTTTCTTAGCTTTCAACTTGATGATTTTTATCATTATACAACATATGGGGTCAACAGGTGCGTAATTGTCCATGGGTCCATTGTTTTCATCAGTGAGCAATTCTTGGATCAATTACTGGGAAAGAAAAGGCTTTCTGAATATTTAATAACATTGCCTTTAATCAATACTTTGCTCAATTTCAATGCACAGAACTATCACCATAGCAATGCCTGACACCCTACTTTCTTCACAGAGATTATCATTGCTCCATGGTATTGTATCTTGTCAAGAATACGAAACTTTGGTTTTCTTTTCACTTGACATCATAACAATGAATCAAATAACATGAATTGGGAATGGAATTTATAATTTTTTTAAAACCCTACATTAACTAGTGAAATGAGAGGATAAAAATCTTCATCAAATGGGAGAGACTCAGTAGACTGAAAGATTGAATGCTGGATTTCACTTTGACCCATTGACTTTCCAAATATTGGCAAAGGAACTTGAACATATGAAACTAATGAAGGTACCCAGATGGCTGGATGATACCAAGAGAAGAACAAAGAAAATAATTCCAAGATGAATGTCATGTTAGAGAGCCTATCACCAGGAACTCTTCCTAAGGGGAGTGAAAAGAGTGTTTAGTTTAGCCAATGCAGTTGGTGAAAGTAAGAGAGAAGCATTGGGTGAAACTTGAACTCCAAATAAGAAATTGATGGGTGGGTATGACATGCCTTGTTTCCTCAAATGTGGTTCTGTGGCACTTATCAATTTGGCTATTTGAAGGAATCTGAAGCTGTGTTGGTACAAAGCATCACTGATGCATTGACTAAAGTAGTTTATATTACTTCTTAACTGCTTGCTGTGCTTGAAATTGGACAGATAATAAGCCGCAGCTGAAGCAATTAGTCTGCAGTTTTTGACTCCATTACCTTCACTTATGTATGCAGCTGAATAGTTACGCTGCAATACTTAAAGCTTAGTTGCAGCATATTACTTGTCAGAAGTGAATTTGGAACTTAGATGTTGATTTATTGTTAATTTCATTCAGTAGGGATACCATTTTAAACTTTCAGTTGACTACTGGCTCATGTTTGATAAGATTTTTTTTACCAGAGATACATAGGTTCATAGGAGGAGAGATGTAAGATTAGAAATAAGTTTTGAGGTCATCTAGGCCAAGCTGTTCATTATAGTGATAAAGAAAGGGCGTGATATTAAAAGATTTATCTAAAGTGAGTTTCAAATCTAGTCCATAAACCTACTTCCAAGGCTCTTTTCTCTATATCAGCATTGGAATGGGATTTTATTACTTATCCTTCAATTTCCATTATGAGCTTATTTTTAAAATAAGTTTAGGCTATAAACATATTGATGCAATAAATTTACACACATTGGTTCTATTTTGGTTAAATGTTTATCAAGCTATGAAATAGAATCTTATTCATTTTTGGTTTGCTTCTTTTCTTTTCCCTCTGATAAGTCTGCCTAAGTCTTTGGGTTTCCTTATAATCATGAAGGAAATCATGTGGCCTGAAGAAATACTTAAGGACAGAACAAAATAAAACCATATCTTTTAATGTGAAAAAAATCTCTTTAAATACTACTATGAATAGTCAAGAGCAGGAAAACAAAAAATCATCTTTTAAAATTTGTCCAGAAAAATATGCTTTATTTATTCATTAGTGAAATGTGACTAAGCTGGGGAAGAGCTTGGTTTTCTCTCTATGTTCTCTAAATATCACCTACTAGCCAGCCCCAAATAGGGCTAGCTAGTTACAGAGAAATACATTTCTGTTGGTTGTGAATGGCTTGTGAACTCAGTTGTCACTATGTTTATCTAGAATTAAGCTTTGCTTACCAACCAGATCCAGAGCCGGCAACTATCAGGGTATAGTAGCCTTCCTATGTCTCATTTATCCTTAGAGATATGGGGTATGTTTTGGGGAAAAATGGATTCGTTGTGATCAAGTTTATCATTTCAAGGTTGTCAGTTATCAGCAGAGATTTACTGTCATATCCACTTTGGTCAATTCAGAATCGAAACACATTGTTTAAAAATATAGTTGGGGAACATACTGATTTAAACATACTAATCTTTAGTTATTAAAGATTATAGAATGTGAAAAATAATTACTTGGAAATTGTCAAGTATGTAAAAAGTTATGAATTCTCAATATCTGAGGATTTTCTGAATCCAATCTCTTTTGAGAGTATTATATTTACTTTAAGTAACTTTTCAAAAGTCATATATTAAACTCAGTGCATGTAAAAATATAGTTAGTATGTGGCCTAAGGCTTGAAGTAAATTAATCTCTTGCTCTGGAATAATTTATTCTAACCAGAGGAATCAATGATTTTTAAGGTAGATACAAAGGAGTTTTTTTAAAATTTATTTTCTGTCAGTCTCTATATGGCTAATCAAAATAATAAAAACAATGGAAATTCTAATTACTTATGTTTGTATGGTTTTAAAGGGTTTCCAGATAATTTATTTCATATCATGTAGTATATTTAAAAACTTGGAGACTTGACAAGTATCTGAGGAAAGATAAATAAGTGAATTTACGGATTATGCTTCTGATCAGTTCTTTGCTGAAAAATTGATGTTTTCTCTTAGCTTTAGATGTGCCTTGAATTTAGTATTACCTAATAAAAATATCTTCACAAATGCTTTACTTTTTAAAGAATTACATAAGAGCTTGGCTTCACAGACATATTAATTTGTTAACAGCTATGATCACTGGAAAAGGCTTTATGGACATTCCCTTATTTAATTGAAAAGTTGCTTTCTGAACTAGATGATATTTATCTTCCCAAGGCATATGCTATTTTTGTGCTTTTACCTTCATTGTCTCCCATGCCTGGGATGATGTCTCTTATAACATTTGTTTCCTTCAAAACTCGGTTTTAGTGATACCATCTTTGGGAAGTATTTTTCTAATTTTCCACAGTAGTTATTAATGCTTTTTTGTACCTTTCCCCCTCCCAATTTCTTTGTATGTGTTTTGGAAAGATGTATTTATGTACATTATGCCTGCCCTGATCCTACCCCACCTCCATAGATGTAACCTCCTTCCCCTACTTTGTACTCAATGCTCTGTTAGAAAATGCAGATATAAAGGTAATAGCAGAATTAATTCTATATGGAACTTAACAGTCTGGTGAAACAAAAAATTTAAATGTAGAATCATTAATTAGCCATACAAATGAGTAGAATTAGTGCTAAAATGAGAATACCCAAGCATGTCTTCTGGTGGGCAGGATTCTCAATCTCCCCTTCCTCTGACAGTCTATTTTAATCCTGGTCAAAGAAACTCATTGCAGTGGCTTGAAGTTGGAAAAAACTTGATTCAAGTGTTGACTCTGACACAACTGGCTTTCTGCGACTGTGGGCTAGTCACAACTTTTCAGGGTTCTAGACAACCCTCTTAAAGTAGACAGGTGATGACTTACTTTTGGTAAAGAAAGTTTCTTCACTTCAGAATCTCTTTATCATTAAAATAACAGGCCCAGTCCCTAGTTCTATCCTGCCTTTTATCACACAATCAAATTTGTGTATACCTTTTTGGTGAAGGACTTTCCTATAATTTGATTGTAATATGTCTTGTTGCAGCTTGTAGTGAGGGATTTTGCCATCATTAAGAGGCGACAGGTTCTTTGAAGGGCATATTTTAACTAACAAATGAAAACTAAGCAACTCAATTAGAGCATATGGAAAATGAATATGAGAAGAAGAGATAAGAATACAATCAGAATCCAGAGAGAATAGTACATAGAGTCTGGGTCCCAGTTATTAACTATCAGTACATGGACATAGCCAGCATCCAGAAGGGAAAAAGCTATGCAAAGTCCAATCGTTGGCAACAATGATCTTCAGAACACTATTGATGGAGGAGGAAAACCTTTCATCAGTGGTCCTGTAGAAAGGTTGTTAGCTGATTCTAGTCCTTTAGTCATTCCTTCTAATAAATGTCAGAAAATGTTGGTATCTCCTATTTTCCACTAAGGCAGCAGGCCAACTTTTGCCAATCAGGATCTTTCCAGACAATTAGAGGGAGGCTGCAAAACCATATAAGAAAGTTGCATAAGGGAGAGGACAGTGTCTCAGGTGCATCTGATTAATTTCCCACTTCTGATTCTAAAGCTGTAGAAGTGCAAATCACAAGATTGCATGACAATTGGAGGTTTATATCATGGAAAGATCCCAACAGATTCCAGATTGGATTAGGTGGTACTAGGCAGCAGAAGAGCAGACACAGTTCTACGACCCCAAAATAATAAGTGTGCCAGATGATAAAATTAACAAATCAATTAACAAGACTCTATTTAGTATGTATTCAATCAAATGAAAGGCAGCATAGAATAGTAGAAAGAGCCAGCATAGCCTGGATACTAGTTCTGCCTTTGGCACACATAAAACTATATGAGCATTGGCAAAGTCTGTGTCCAGTGGAAGTAAATTTTTTTTTTATTAAAGCTTTTTATTTACAAAACATATGCATGGGTAATTTTTTAACATTGACCCTTGCAAAACTTTCTGGTCCAAATTTTTCCCTCCTTCTCCCCACCCTCTCCCCTGGATGGCAGGTAGTCTAATACTTGTTAAATATGTTAAAATATATGTTAAATTCAATATATGTATACATATTTACACAGTTATCTTGATGCACAAGAAAAAAAGGATCTAGAAAGAAAAAAAATCTAAGAAAAACAAAATGCAATCAAGCATTAACAGAAAGTGTGAAAATGCTAAGTTTTGGTCCACACTCAGTTCCCACAGCCCTCTCTCTGGGTATATATGGCTGTCTCTATCACTGAACAATTGGAACTGGTTTGAATTATCTCATTGTTGAAGAGAGCCATGTCTATCAGAATTGATCATTGTATAGTGTTGTTCTTGCTGTGTACAATGATCTCCTGGTTCTGTTCATTTCACTCAGCCTCAGTTCATGGAAGTCTCTCCAGGCTTCTCTGTATTCATCCTGCTGGTCCTTTATTACAGAACAGTAATATCCCATAACATTCATATACCACAATTTATTCAGCCATTCTCCAATTGATGGGCATCCATTCAGTAGGAACTAAATAGTTTTAGTTTCAGATTATTTGCCTATGTGTATTGGAAGATGAGGATCCCTCATTAGGAATTCTTTATTCAATAAAAGCATGGCTCTAATTAAAAATATTCTCGACATGGTACTAGGGTTATAGGAATAAAAATGAAGCAGCCCCTGCCTTCAAGAAATATACATTTTCAACAGAATGTGATTAAAATGTAAAATTAGAGAAAAAATGCACATGAAAAGACAAATATATTTATACTACATGCAAATAAGTATGAATATATAATTAATTATAGCTATAAGGAATGTATATGTAGTGGGCTATGGAGAGTGAAGCTGATTTCACAATCTAAAAAAGAAAATTTCTCATCATAGTCATGTTTTTACTTTTACTGACCTTATATTGAAATTAACCTGTTTTCACACAAATTGAATTTGTGTGGATCTCCCACCCAAAGCAGTGAAAAGAAACAAAATAAAATGTGGTATTGATAATTATTGAAGACCTATTGAGAAGTTCTTCAAGCACACCCTGAAAAATTTCTACATAACAGTAAAGGGATGTGTATTATTGTATAATTTAACAGATATGAAGTTACCTGTACTTGCTATAAACACAAATAAAACAGTGAGTTCATGGAAAATAACTTATGTGATATATATTTCATTATGATGGCAAATGACCATCATCATCATCGCCACCATATCATTATAATCACATTCACCTAAGTTAGCATTAATATAGTCTTTTAAGGTACATAAAGTGCTTTGTTCCACTTTGGGCTTCATAAAAAAAAATTAAAAAAAAAAGACAAAGATATTATTATCCCCTTTTCCTTGATAAGGAAACTGAATTGTAGAAAGGCTACATGATTTCTGTTGTGGGTTGTTCCAATTGTGGCCAACTTTTCACTACCCTATTTGGTGTTTTCTTGGCAAAGATATTAGAGTGGGAGGCAGCTAGGTGGTACAGTGGATGGAGCACCAGCCCTGAAATCAAGAGGATCTGAGTTCAAATCTGGATTCAGATACTTAACATTTCCTAGCTGTGTGACTTTTGGGCAAGTCACTTAACTCCAATTGCCTCAGGGAAAAAAAAAAGATACCAGAGTGGTTTCCTTTTCTAGCTCATTTTCCTGAAGAGGAAACTGAGTCAAACAAGGTTAAGTGGGTAAGTGACCTTAGGCATGTGTCATATAACTACTAAGTATCTGATATCAGATTTGAACTCAGAAAAAGGAGTCTGTCTGATTCCAGGCCTGGTGGAATTCTATCTACTGTACTACCTAGCCCTTCACTTACTAAGAATGTGAGATGGTACTTTAGCCCAGATTTTCCTGCCCTTAAAGCAATTGCCATCTTTTTTAGGCCATGTTGCCTCACATTTCCTTGTACTCGTTGAATATTTATTCTGGAATTAATAAATGATTTTCCATTTGTAAACTTTATTTTCTTTTTTATCATGTACAAGATATACTAAAGACATTTTAGAATTTTTTTGGATTTTCTGTAAATTGGCTCAGAGGGCTCAAAGTTAGAAATTGGGCTTGCATTTAGAGTTTGTTGGGTCTACTTTATTTTTTTAGCCTACAAGTCTGCCTTTAGTCTGCCTTTCATTTGGGGCAAACACTCATCTTGATGACTGATGACTTTATCAAGCTATATACTAAAGGTATATGTCTGTTTTTATCATTGACTAACATCAATTGAGCACTCTGTGCTTTTGGTCCATTGACCGTGAAGTTTTATCGACCCATTTGCCATTTCTTGTGTAAGTGAATAGAACTATCTTTCAAGGAGAAGTCCAAGACTAACATTACACTTGTCTCTGAACAGTTTGATCTTGAAAAATACACGTGCATTATGTTTTAATGGCTTTTTGTTTTAATATCTTATGTGTTCATCATCCTTCCAAGGCCACTGAGAGGAAGAATTAGGCACAACCTGGCATTTAACTTGGCATTCACATCAGCAGCATTTTGATGATGATTCTTCACCTTTTTTAGCTGCTTCCTATTATATATCCAATACACACACACACACACACACACACACAAACACACACACACACACACACACACACACACACACACACACACACACACACACACACACACAGTGGCTTGTACCTTGTAGTGAGGGATTTTGCCTCTGTGTTAAGAGTACCTTTGTCAAAGCTGAGGATGGCTTGGATGTAGCTTAAAGTAGATGAAAAGTAGATGTTTCCACCAGATTAAAGATTATTGTGGTAACCCACAAGTAGAGGAGTTACTTGTAAGAAGAAATTCTGAGCCTCAGTGCAACCATCCTTTTCCTGAATTCCTAGAACAAGGAAATAATGGGAACATATTTATGATTCTTTGTTTCAAATTAGAGTTGAAGGAGAGGAGTTAGGATTTAAATGGGAAACTTCTATGGACTATGGAAACTTCACTTCTATCTCTTCATGGGATGTCAGCATTTATCACTATTCCCTTGAAATACAAAACAAGCAGGAAAAAATGCTTCAATGTGCTATTTTGTGTCTTCTTTATTAAAGTATTTGCTCTATTCTTTAATACTTCACTGTTGGCTGATCTTCAGTGATTAGCCCATCAACACATTGCTATTTTGATGTACTTAAATTCCTTTCAATTTTCAAACAAAAGGAAAGAAATCCTTCACTAAACCAATTGATTTTGTGATCTCTTCCATATGATTACTTCTGCCTCTGGCCCAGATTGTATTCCATCCACATTTCTCATTCTAAGTGATTTTTATCTATGACCTTCCACAAATCTTCTATGAAAAGTCTATCTACTGTGCTGAGCACAGTACAAAGGATGTCCATTTGAATTTTTCCCACTGGAAGTATTTTCCATAATTCAGTAATTGGCGTATTCTTTCCAGAATCTTCATTTTGACAAAAAAAAAAAAAAAAAAAAAAAAAAAAGTACTTGTAAGTCTTTCCTTATTTATCTCCAGGATCTACCACTGATTACCAGAACTTTGTCTACCATGATTCTTTTTACCATTTCTCCTTTCCCACCACCACCCATTCTTTTCAGCTCATTTTTATGTATTGTCTTCTTCCATTAAACTGTAAGCTCCCTGAAGTCAGGGGCTTCGATTTCTCTGTTTGTATTTGTGTTCCCAGTGTTTGACTCACAATATGCCTGTACCAAGTGTTTGTTTAATTGACTATTATTCTTACCTTGTTACATGACTGGTTTATGTATTTTTCTAGTCATAAAGATACTTTTATTTGTTTTCTATTATCAAATATCACACTATTTGGTTAAAATACATTTATTGTGTCAAATGTAAGTTCATAGATTTAAGAGGCAGAAGGAAACTTGGAGGTCATCATTTCAAAGCTATTCTTTTTACAGTTGAAGAACTAAAGTCCAGAGAACTGAAATGATTTGTTCTAGGTTATGTCCATTTCAAGGAAAGAACCACAATTTAAACCCAGGTCCTCTTGATTTCAAATATAGTGTGCTTTTCATTCTGTTATGATATTCTTCCTCCTGTGTTAATTGAGCCTTACAGCTTTTCATCCACATGTCAAATTATTCAATAATCTTCCTTAGAGTATTTAATAAAAGCATCCTGGTTACTTTTCACAAAGATAATTTGCTCTCCACTTAAATACTTTTGCTGAGAAGTTTTATTTACAACTGCCCTTGTCTTGTCCCAATTTCTTGACAGTACCTTAATTTGACAGTAAGCTAAATTTTGGTCACTAGTCTTTCCTTTTGTCTCCTTCTTTCCATGTACTTCATTTCCCTAGCCTAGAGGAAACTCTTTCACTACTTCACTCCCAAATACCCCAAATATATTATTTGTTTCTTTGGGGACTTATTCAGGTGTGACTCAATTTAACTACCTCATTCTTGATCTCTTGATTTGTTGTTGTTCATTTGGTTCAGTTATGTCTAACTCTTCATAACTCCATCTAGGGTTTTCTTGGCAAACATACTAGTGTAGGTTGCTATTTTTTCTCCAGCTCAATGTACAGATGAGGAAACTGAGACAAAGCAAAATTAAATGATTTGCCCAGGGACACATAATAAGTGAGTCCAGATTTTAAGTTAGAAAAATTAATCTTCCTGACTTCAGGCCTGATATTCTATTCATTGTGCCACCTACCTGTCCCAAACTCCTAGTTGTACCTCTGTGTTTTTGAGTAATATATCAATCTACCCATATTTTCAGGCATGTGGTATTGCTATTAGACTCTTTGTTATGCCTCCAGTTTGGTAAGGGGTGACAAATTCTTTTGTGTGAATTTTGTTTTCCCTTCCTGTCTTGTCTCAAAAACCTGTTAAAAGATTTGTAGTAAAATAAAAGAATATAGTAATTAATATGGCTACCTGAATTCTCAGTCTGCCTGTGTTCTAGAGCCATCTTCGATGTGTGTGTGTGTGTGTGTGTGTGTGTGTGTGTGTGTGTGTGTGTGTGTTTGTATGTGCTCGTGCATGCACATGTGCCTCTGTTGTTCTTTTCCCCAAGCTATGGATTACAAGGTTAACTACATTTTTTGCTGATATTTTAAAATGTTAGTTTGTTTCACCTCCTATTTGCTTTGAACTAGTGTGAATAGTGTAAAGCTGAAGCTGTCACTAAAACTCTATGAACTTAACCAATACCATCAGTGCTTAGTTAATGCTATTAATAGCCATAGACAAGGCATTTATGGTTTTTGCTATACTCATTCCAAATGCTGAGACTATGGGCACCTTTTTATTAGATTCAAATAACAAATAGGAATCATTCTTCTTTGTTACCTGGAAGCCTTACCTGTTTGGAGATTTAATCATCAGTGCCTGCCAAATAGGAGGCATGCATCATTTTAATTGAATCTTGAGCTTGACACTTATATTGAAAAATGACTTTAAAGTGATTTTTCATTTGTAAGGGCTTTATGAAGCATATGCTTTATTGGTGAAGGCTATCTTACATATGAATGACTTATCTCCATGCCTTAAGGGAAAAATCACATGTTCTTATCTTATCATTATTATTGTTATCATAATCTTGTCTAAATGATCAAAATTAACTATATCCAAATAACTAAGGCAGGAAAAAGGATGCTTACAGAATCTTGGTTCTTCAGAATTTATGATTGGGATTAAAATTGATCCTATGCTTAGAGATGGATTATGCCAAAGACTTGGAAAGTCTTTGAGCAGAGTTCCTGAATAAAATAATACTTTTAAAGCACTTAACACAGTTCCTGGCACATAATAACCACTTAATAAGTGTTTATTCCCTCCTACCTTCCCCATTCCCTTTATCATTTTTCTGTCATTGATCATTTTGGCAGAGTGATAAAATCTATGTAACCCTACTAGAATAACATTTTATATATAAAATAAAATACATGGGATTATGAAGAAAGCCAGTCCTATTGAAAAAAAAAAGCACCATTTTTCTATCTAAGTTCACAGATCCTCTGAATTCTATTCACAAACCCAAGAATCCCAGACTATAGGGCTGATGAAGGGTGTGGAGAGAAAAGATTAGTTATCTTTTGCTAAAAGAAGAAGCCAATGAAAATAGGAAAAAGAACATATGTTTGCCATGTTATAAGTTTATCAAAGATATATAATTCTGTCATTAATTATGTGCTAATTAATAGCATACAGCCTTCATGTACAGAGCTACTCAGAAATACCTTTGGCCTTCCCTAATTACATATAAATTATACTTGGGATTGCTGCTTATGATAATATCACTTTCTTCTTCCATTCCCCTACTATGGTTCTTATTGATAAGAAATCATAAAGATTATCACTACTAATACTTATATCTCAAAGATAGATAGTAAATAAAATAGCTTGCTTCATTTTTGACATATGCAGAAATAAGGAAAAGGTCATGTGACAAAAAGTAGTTTATTTAGCAAATGGTTATTAAAATATCTATTGGGTGCCCAACACATTGTTACTTATTGTAAGCAATACTAGATAGATAGATATATATTTGGATATGGCTTTGTGCACTTATGACATGGTTTCCTTAATGTAAAGGACTCCCAGCTGTTGCAGATTAGAGGCTGTGTAGTACCCAAGATATTAGAGATGAAGTGGCCTCCCTGGCTGAATCTCTCCTCTCCAATCCATTCTCTGCTAGATGGATATTCTCAAAGCATAAGTCTCACTCCTGTACTCAAGAAAAGTCAGTGGCTCCTTCCCTCTTGTCTCAAATTCTGCCTGTTATTCATAACCTGACTGTCTTCTACCTTTCACATTCTATATAGTCAAACTGGTATAGACAGTATTTCCCACATACAATCTCTTATCCCCTATCCCTCTGCCTCAACAAACTCTGGAATATACTTCTTCCTCATCCCTGCCTTTTAGACTCCCTTGCTTTTTCTCCAAGATACAGTGCAAGCTTTCTACATTATTAAAACAGTTAGTACTGTGTCTCATTCTAGAAATTGCATTGAACTTACTTAGTATGTATTTTTATTTACTGTGTAAGCATGTTGTTTCTTCAATTAGAATATAAGCTCCACAAAGATAGGGACTGTTGTTTGTTTTTTAATGTTTTAAATGCTTACTATGCTGGCAACAACATCATAGGCATTATATATATATCCCCCTGAGGCTGGGGTTAAGTGACTTGCCCAGGGTCACACAGCTAGGAAGTGTTAAGTGTCTGAGACCAGATTTGAACTTGGGTCCTCCTGAATTCAAGGCTGGCCCTATTTAATATATATTTTTTAAATTTACTGTAACCTCTATTAGGTCTGTATCCCAAGAAGGTCAAAAAAAGTAAAAAAAGATCAACATGTGCAAAAATATTTTTAGCAGCTCTTTTTGTGGTGACAAAGAATGGAAATTGTAGGAATGTCCATCAGTTGTGTAGAGGTTCACAGACAGTGGGGAAACTCTGGGTGAAGTATAAAATGCTTTAGTCCAAAGGGAACCTGCTAACAATGGTTCAGCTCCCATCTCCCCTAAGGACTCTTGGCCTTCCTGAGAAGTCAGGGGTGGTGACAAACTGTGTTGTGATTGAAGCAAAATGATACCAGGTGGAAGAGTGATACCAGGTGGCAAACTACATACAATAGCAAGTTGTTTATGTGGTCCCATGTGCGCAGTATGTTTTTGTTACATAAGGATATGAGGGTATAAAAAAAGTAAAGTCCCTGAAATAATCAGACTCCATTTTTCCTCCATCTGCAGAAGTCCCGCCTCCATTAAGATGGTATATTTTAATCACCCTGTAATGAGGCCTCTAGAAAGCAATGGTACATTTTGTCACCCCAATGAGGGGGCTCTAGAAAGTAGGATATTTTAATCACCCTACTGTGGGGGCTCTAGAAAGCAGGACACAACAAGTTGGAGATTGGCTGAACAAATTGTGGAGTATGAATGTTATGGAAAACCATACTATAAGAAATAATGAGCAGGAAGATTTCAGAAAAACCTGGAAAGAGTTAGATCAACTAAAGGTGAATGAAATAAGCAGAACCTTGTCTACAGTCAGAGCCACTTTGTTCAATGATCAATTTTAATAGACTTAGCTCTTCTCAGAATACAATGACACAAAACAATTCCAAGGGACTTGATAGAAAATGTTATCCACATCCAGAGAGAATTATGGAGTCTGAATCTGAATACAGATCAAAGCATACCATTTTCACTTTTTGTTTTTTCTTTCTTGTGGTTTTTCCTTATTATTCTGGCTTTTCTTTCATAACATGACTAATGTGGAAATATATTTAACATGATTGTGCATGTATAACCTATATCAGATTGCTTCCTGTTTTGGGAAGAGGGATAGAAGGAAGAGAGGGAGAAAAATTTGGAGCTAAAAATTTTATAAAAATGAATGTTGAAAACTATTTTATATATAACTGGAAAAATAAAATACTATTAAGTACAAAAAATTAAAATTACTGTAGTGTTTTATAGATGAGCAAACTCTAAGACTGACCCTCTTAGAACTGTGACACTTTATTCCTCCATATATACACAAATACCCATATACATGGGCAGGCATATACAAAAAATGCATATGTATGCACATATATCTTTGAGTATACACATCTGTGTTGTATATTATTTTATACATCCTCATTATATAATATATATTTATATTGTGTGTGTGTGTGTTTGCGTGTGTGTGTGTGTATGAAGGAGGTGGGGAGAGTAATATGGCCCAATAGAAAGAGTTGTTCTTCAATTCAGGAAGACCTGACTTCTGGCTCTAACACAGAATCATGAGTCACTGCTACAGCATTCTTTCTTGTAGTACTAAGTTGTAGAACAGTTACTGAGATGCTTAGCAATGGTCCTTCCTCAGGAATTTCCTAAATCACTGAAATCAGAGAAGACAGATATTCACAAGCGTATATTGGGGAGACAGAACTGGGATCAGGATAGGCATGACTCTTATCTGAGTCTTTGAACTGATGCCTTCTAGCTGCTGTGACTATGGCAGGTCACTTGTCTCTCAGTCTCCATATCTTAATCAAAATCTTAGACAATACAACTGTTATGGGTTATGGAAAGGCAAGTGATCCACAAACCTTAAAGCATTTCATATATATGAATTGTTATTATAATTATATAGGACATGCTTCTTATCCATGAGGACATTATAGTTTGGGAAAGGAGAAATACCTGCATTCACTATTCTTCTTAAAATGCCCCCTTGCTGACTCTTGTTTCCTTAGGTTACTCTGCGGTTTATTAAGGATAAAGATAGTTTTGAAGGGGCTTCAGAGTAAGGAGTAAGATGGGAAGAATAGAATCTTGAGAAGTCACTCTTATGGAAAGGAAAGATATGTGCTATTTAGTTGGTAACTGGGGAAGAGCAATGAGATGCCTGAGGTAATTTGATAAGTGAAGTAAGTAATGAAATTCTTAGAGTATCCCTATTATATTCATTCTTATTTCAGTTGCATATTGTACATATTTTGTTTTCCCTTTATTCATTGTCACAAAAAACAGCATTGGTCCTATTTCCTCAGAAATGAAATGGAGTCAAAAAAGATAAAGAGATTAATCCATAGATAAAATTAAAAGTTCATTACTCAGTGGCCTTTACCTGTACTTGATCAAACCATATTTGTCAATGGTAGACTAGCAAGTGATACAAAAATCAAAGGGATCAGGAAAGAAGGACATGAAACCTTTTCAGTCTTATAATTTTGACTTGGTCTCTTAACTTTCACTATTTATACTGAATATGTTATTTGGTTTTCCTGGACACACAGAAGAAAAAAGAGAGAGATTATAAGCCCTGTAGATAATTTGCAATAGAAATCCCATATGCCCAGACTATTACATTTCTGCTATACCTTCAATGGAAATGCACATTACTATGAATAATGTCAGGAATTTTAATGCTTTTAAAACAGTGGATGCAGTTTATGTTTGTTTCCTGGGACCCCTGTGAAGTAGGCGGTTATTACCCGCTCTTGCTAAATAATCTTGGAAAGGTGTTTGAGTACATGGAGGTCACATTCTTAGAACCAGAGAGTGACATTTGTCTTAGATGAAAAGACAAGTAGAGAATTACTGCTTCCATTCTCCATGTGATTTTATACTTATTTAGAGTAGAACATATTCAGGGTTATAATAAAACAGTCTTAGAAAACAAATATTGAAACATAAGTGGGTATGAGGGAGAAAGTGTGATGAAAAAAGGATAAATATCTTACTGAGATGTTATATGGAGGGGAGTTCTCATCAGAAAGGTCCATAAAGAATCAAGATGCATGATCCAGAAGAAAAATTCCATTGTTTAAAAATAATATCCCAAAGGAAAAATAGTTAGAAAAGATTTTTACTTTCATTAACAGAGGGTAAAATGTTTCCAAATGAATCCAAATTGTACAATTGTATCCAAAAAATGAGTGGAAAAAAATGCTAAACTGGGCAGTTACTTGATTTGATGTCATTAGTTGGTTTGATGGACCAAAAATTCTCTCTCTGTCAAACTTCCTGAAAAGGTTAGAAAAAGGAAACCTGTTAGACTGGAAAATCTTGACATTTTTTTTTTTTTTTTTGGTTTCTGATTGACATGATTGAATCATAGACTTTTTAAAGTAGAAAAAACCCTAAAATTCTGCATAAAAAGCCATAATTGTCCATATAAGGAAATTAAGACCTTGAAAACGTGTCTGTATATGCCTATAGTTACAGAGCTAGTTAGTGACACAGGCAGATATAGAACTTTTCTTCTTGATTCCAAGCCAATAATCCCCTTTGCTTTCTACTTTATTCCCAATGATCAAATCCCAAGAGGACTAAACTCTTTTTGTGTAGCAGGAGGAAATCATGTTGTCATTTTTTAATTGCATAATGCATGAATAGCTGATTCAACAGAAATAAGAGAGAAACCAGATAGTGCCATGAGTATTTAAACTCCCAGAATCAACAGTGAAATTTTTATCATCTAAATTTACTCAAATTGTTTCTTTTAGTAGAACTGGAACTGCTTAGAAATAGACCATTGAAAATAAAGATGTTCAGTACTGAATATTATCATTAGTAATTTCCAAAATACTTCCTGATGGATAATAAAAGTCTAGGCTGGCCTTTTTGTCTAAACAATAGAATTGTTTATTATTGAATACATAACTGTTTTCCCTGAACATTAAAACATATATCCCACTAGGAATCTTTAGTTCTGTGAAAACATAATGTGGGGATAAACAGTCTTTCAGGGTATTGTTAACTCTGTAGGAATAATGGTGTCATTGACATTATAACTAAGTTTGCACTAATAGTGCAATTTTTAAAATACAATGTTATTGGTATTTTTGTTAAAGGAGTTTCATCAGGACAACATTGCATGGGGCATTTTATATTTTGTGAGTGTATACAGGAACCTCTGGAGTCTACCCAAAAGCCTTAGCCCATAAATATAGAGGCACGTTTTTGTTAAGATTAATTGGTTTTAGACTTATTTAACTCAAGAAATTTCTGAGCAACTCCTGTTGAGGTTTTCAGAGTTTTCAGAATCACTCTAAGAGGAATTTTCCATCCTATTGCAGTAAATCTCTGACATTCTGAGCTGGTAATAATCAATGATCATCTACTTTATAAGAGTTTAGGGCTTTCAAGGCACTTTCACACATTTCCTCAAGTGAACATTTCATAAAATTCTGCCACAAATAAGTTCTTATAATTCAGGGATCATCATGAGTGATGAGAGATGAGAGAGCTCATCTAAGCCTTGGAAGGCAGCATCATGCCACAAACATTGTAACTCCCATGACATTTATAGGTGACCTATGTCTAGAGCATATCACAAAATCCTCAAGATACTATAATAAAGCCCAGAAAATATGTTGCCAAAATCTTGATTATACTTATATATGGTATTTTGGGGGGGGCAGTGAGAAGTTTTGGAGATATTTAGACCCAGAAGATAGAACGTGGGAATTTTCCAAATCTATTCTAAAACTATCATTGTTCAAATTGTTTGTGGGTGTGTGGGTATGTGGGGTGTGCGGTGTGTTTGCTGTCTTGTAGAGGATATAATTTAGATTCATGTTCCCTAATCATTCTACCTATTGACATAAGGGGGAATTATCTACCACCTCTTAGGGGATTTCAGTTTTGTGCTGTAATGGGTGCAATACCTGTAGTGATCAGTGAAAGAATAAAAGATAAAAGTACTAATGTAAATTTTAAATTAATTTGACTAATGATTTCCCTGATTTTTGGTCTTATGGCCCCCAAAATTTCACTTCATTTATGGTAACCATCACCTACAGGGAAGCAAATATTGGTATAAAACAGAAAGAAGTTGATATAAGACTGGGGAAATTTAGGTCTGGGAGGTATCCATGAGAGGAAAATAACAGAGTAGCAAGCAATTTGCAATTTGTATGTGCCTTACTAATCCATAGCACACTCCAGAGTGTTTTGTACCTATCATCTCCCAAGGTAGACTATATATGATCATCAGCACAGCAGGGGAAGTTAAATATAGATAAAGCACTAATATCCTGCTAAGAAACAAAGACAAACTTCCAGACTCAAGAAAAACATGCTCTCTGAGGAGTTTAAAGTTTGAAGACTGTTAAGTTGATCTATCAAATTCCAGGTGCATCTCGTTCTCAGGTACTGAGTTTGGACATCATAGTTAATAAGAATTTTCCTGCCTTTTATTATTATTTTCAGTTACACTGTCTTATTAGACTTACAGAACTTCAGAAATTCAACTAGTGAAGTCACTTAGTGAATGAACTAGCTAAGTCTAGAACTCAAGTCTCTTGATTTCTGTTCGAAGCATTCTGTCCTATGTTACAATAGCTCTATTATTGTTCTGAACCAGGATCAAGAAACAAAGGAAAAAAGGAAACTTTGGGGCTGACATGAGAAGACTTGAATTTAATGCTAGCTATGGTACTTATTAGCCATGTGATCTTGCAAGCTATCACTTGTTCTATCACTTTAGTCCTGTTTCTTTATCTTTGAAATGCAAGAATTGATCAAGATGATGACCCTATAACACACAAGTCCAATTTAATCTATATAACTTTGAAAAGGTAGGAATGACCTTTTTCAGCCTTTTGAGTGCATCAACCAAACAACATTAATTTCCATTATTAGAAGGTCATGTCAGTCATCGATTAATAAGCATTTATTATGTGCCTATTGAGTTCTAGGCATTGTGCTAAGCAGTAGCTCTGTACTTTCCTGATTTTGTACTATTCTCTTCATTTTCACTGCTAACCTTCTTCTCCTATTTTCATCTTTTGATCTGTATCTTCTTTGGAGGTCTAGGTTAAAACTCTTTTCTCTTTTCACCTCCAATTTCTCTAAATACTCTCCCTTTTCTCTAAAATCTGAGATTGCATCTGTGCAATTCTTCTTTGTTCATCATTCTCTCTTTCACATCATACATACTTGATTATGCACCTTTCTCCTTTATTACAGAACAATCTGCTAAAGCGTAGGGTTTGAGCTTAATTTATTTTTATATTCCCTTCCCCCACTTTAGCACCTAGCTTACAAATAATAAAATAGGCAACATATATTCGCTTAATGAGTGAAGGATATGAGCCTTTTCCACAAAAAGCAAAAAAGAATCTACTGTGGGTTATGATTGGCAAATTTTAAATAAATGTTTTAAGTGTTGTAGTCTTGATCTAATCTAGGGAAGCTTCTTTCAGCATTCTAATACAATAACTGAAAATAGTATGAATGAAAAAAGCATTTACTATATACAAAGTATTGCTAAGTAGTGGAAATACAAGTAGAAATGTAAGACACACCATGTGCTCAAGTAGTTCATATTACAAAAGAGAATGACAACTCATATAAGAGGTTTCAATTGCAATTAAGATGGAAGTGCCTTATGGTCCTTCAAGTACAGCAACAAAACACATCATTATGCATCTACTTTAATGGCATTTCCACTAATAAAACCATATTTGTTTCTAATGCTAATAATAGCTAGCATTTATAATATGCTTTAAAATTTGTCAAGTACTCACCATTCATTCATATGACCCTAGTAATATTATTATGCCCATTTTACAGGTGAGGAAATCAAGTCTAAGACCAGTTTAGTTACTTGATATATGGCACATAACTAGTATGAATTCAAAATATGTTTCTAACTCAGGTCTCCTTTTCTTATCTCATAAAAGTTTTTGTTGCCGGTTTCTAGATCTTTAGAGTGACTGAAAAGATTGTAGTGGTAGCTGAGGGGAGTCAGCGACAGTTGGGGCTGGGAAAAACCATACAGGAAAGCTTTCCAATTCCTCATATGCAAGAACAGGGGTTCCAGTCTTAGGATGAGTCATGGCCTTATTTGAGATCTGGAAGCCAAAGAATGAAAATAGCTTCTCAAGAAATTAGGAAAGATAGCTCAAATGGTACAGGGCATACTCTTGTTAAACAGACTTGGTGGTGGTGCTTACTACTAGTAGTTACTTCAGCAGATTTGGGGAGCATAGATGGAGAAGTTTTACTTCAGGATCCTACTAAGTCGTTGGATATCAGGATAGTTTTGGAGTTACTCAGGGCCTCAGTAGCATCTATGTCATCTCAAGGCATCATTGATGTAGCTGTCCAACTTCAGTGCTATATTTACTACCTTTCCCTAGAAACAACTTTTTTGCTGTTGTTGTTCATAGCCTTCTAACTTCTGAAGTATTATGGGACTGACCTAAGGTCATCTATCCCAAAAGTAACCAGTTTCAATTCTAAAAGATGGAGATGTTTGGCAATAGGGACAGTTTGTTATATGTTATTTTTGACCAAGTACTTTTAGAAGGGGTAGCCTGTTTTCTAATGATTTTTAAATGGTCTTTGTTGTCAGTCTTAATACTGTGCCTTTAAAACAGTTATTATTTTCTATATTTTTCTTTTTTGAAGAAAGTTTATGCTTTGCAGTGTAGAATTCATTTTGGAGTGATAGTATATAAATATGTCTGATGATATACACATCTATTTTTATTGAATATTGTTGGATTTTTTGTCATTTGATTTTTAAGCAGCCTTTAATGTAGAGATAACTTGCTATCAGGGCATTAACATTAATTATTGGAAATGGTCCCTAATGTTAAACCTTCATTTGATCTTGCCAAAGTGACAACTTTCTAACAGTCAACACCATATAATTTTAACAGTTAACATCAGGAGCAGCTTGTAGTATAGATTAATGCATTATCACAAGGTTGAGGTCCCATGCTATCTTTGGGTGGTATAAAGCATTGATTTTTGGCTTTGACAAACTTTCAAGAAATTAGCCAGAAAAATTTGGCAGAGGTAGATGGTTCCCTGGAATTGTCTGATTTTAAGATTACAACTTCTTGTGTGGGTTGTTTACTTGTTATAAAAGAATTGTGCAATGAATGCCACATAAAATTGTTGTCTATTTTCTGCACTATGGCAAGAATGGGAAAATAGTTTCATATCCTCAATTAAATAGAAAGCCATAAAACTAAAATAAATAAATAAAGCCTTGCCAAATCCAGTCTATTAGATTCTTAAACAACATTGTTTAATATTTCCAAATTAGGGTGTCTATTTGACTTCCATAGCTAATTTAGACTCTAAGACAATTAGGTTTATCATTGGAAAAGTTATTATAATTGTGATTTTTTAAAAAATGGAAAATTATTGTTATAGCACATTGGCCAAGTGGCTAATATAACCAGAACAGAGAAACCCTAAAAAAGGAACAAGTGGTTTCTGATCTTAAAGGGTGGGAACTTTACTTATTTGACTAGAAAATGCCTTTAATGAGCACATTTTAATATGCTAAATTTCTATGATTTTCTCCCAGTGACTTTTTTTATTCCAGCATTATAATTACATAATGTTTTTCAATAAAGAGTAATAAGTCCTCTTTGCTGTTACTCTCTGAGTCTGCCAGTTTCAATTGTACTGGTTGAAGGCATGTTGACATCGCCAGATATTGTTTACTTTTTCTTTCAAAAAGCTCCCTACAAAAAAACCACTTAATCATATGCTTTAGTATGATAATGAACAACAATGCAGTAAGATTCAGTTGCTGCTTTAAAAAAGCATTCAAAGCTCACTCATTTTTTCAGAATGCTTTCTACTGAAAGGAAAATCTCATTCAAATGGATGGAATATGTCAATTTCAATAGAATTTTGAATCATACAATGATAACATAATATTGGGTCATTATCTTTTCGAATTAGATTATTCTCCCATGAGCAGAGAAAACTCAGTGTTTAGGCCCATCTTTTTCTTATCTCTCTTATATAAAAGTGGTGCCAACTACATTAATGAAACATTAAGCAAATCTGAATTGGGAAATTAAATGCTAAAAGATCAGCACCAACACAAGCTCTCCGCAGACAACATTAGAGAGTTGCCGCCATAAAATTATGGAATATGCAAAGTTTACTGTATGCATTCTTCCATTTTCCTTCTTGTGATCCTTTACTCCCTTTTGGCCCTGGTACTCAAGTCCCCAAGCAGCTAATGAGAAGCATCAGGGCAGTATTGGCTTTGAAGTCAGGCAGATCTAAGTTTTAATTTTCTCGTTTCCATATAAAAGGGGTTCCCAGGGCAGCTATCTTTTAATTTCCCATTTGGATGCATTCCTTTGGACTTAAATACATCATGCCCCATTCATAGTACCTTTGCATGGATTGATGCCTGGTTGAGAGAACTGAATGAAGATTTTCTTTTTGACAGTTAATTAAAGAAATGATAAAAATGTCATCAACAAAATATATGAATGAAAGAGATTATATGTCGAGAATGAAAGGAATAATTAACACTCAATCCATGGCCTCCAGGGTATCCTTGAAATGACAGGAGAAATTGAGGAACCCACTTCCCATGCAAATTTCTTGGAGGATATTGACTTAGAATCGTCCTGTATGGTTTAGGGGTGAATTGAAGTTTGCAGTTTTGGAGACTGCCCTTTATTGAAATCATAGATCCATTTGCAAAAGTTTACAAATAAAAAATTTTATGATTATTTGGACGAGAGTGGCTTGTCCTCAAAATAGTGAGTTGTCTTTTGTTGTACACTTTCTTTAAATCAGTTGAAGTTTTACATAGTTTAATCTCTAATGTCAATTCAGATTTTAGTGACCTCTAATTTTAGTCACATATTCATAGGCTCTTAGAATTTCAGAGCAATTTTCATAATATTTTATGTTCAGTGAAGTTGAATAGAAGAAAGTAATTTACAATACAGTTGCTATAGTCACTTCAAGCTGATTTCTCCTTCAGAGTATTTCTTTAAACTTTTAATTAGGCTGCATCTGAAAAAAAAATCCACGTGCCATCAAACATTGCCCTTATAATGGAAATGATTTTTTCCCTCTTTTTGACACTTACACATAAAAATATGCAATTAATCTGTGATGCAGAAAAGAAAGAGGGAAAGTATATGAAGGGAAAAGTAATGAAAATAAGCATATAATTTCATGCACTGATTGTTTAATATTGCCATGTTAATTCCATTAGTGAGAAGCAATGGGTATTAATTATAACAGCTTTGTTATGACTTATCATGGGGAATGGAGAAGACAAGAAACATGATTTTCTTATCTCAGAAACTGTTTATTTGGTGTTGAAAGTATGAGGATTTCTTAAAGGACAATCTCCAAAAGCCATACTTCAAATAATGGCCCTATATCATTTCAACTCATATTGTTCTTTCACCACATATAAAAATGATCATTGAGATAATTTGTGAGATTTTTATGTTATTAAAGTACAAATCAAATGTAGATGTAGGCTATAAATGGTGACACTAAAAAGCCTTAAAAGGATGCATGATGGGATATGTTTCACATCTTCATAAACAATTACTTTGGCAAATTATAAAAACAAAAACAACCTGTCAGACCATGGAGTCAGAATTAGATATCATGCCCAAAACATGACTAATGCTGCTTCTGCAGTTTGTTAGTTCAAATAACAACTACTACTTTAATCTGAAGTATGTTGGCTTCACTGAAAAAACAGGTTGATTGAAAATGGTTCTTCCTTTTTTTCTCTGATTCTAGAATACCACAATCAGTTTCTTTTTCATTTATTTGTTTGTTTATTTATTTATTTATTAGCATTCTTTTATTTTTAACTTTTCGATTCCTAATTCTCTCTTTTCTCACCTCTCTCCCACCAACTGAGAAGACAAGCAATATGATATCAATTATACTTGTGAAATCATGCAAGTCATATTTCTATATTAGGCATATCACAAAACAAAACAAGACAAATAGAGAAAATTATTCTTCAACTTGTATCCAGAGTTAATTACTTTTCTCTCTGAAGGTAGATAACATTTTTTCATGGTGAATCCTTTGGAATTGTCTTGAATTATTGTATTGATCAGAGTAGCACTAAGACATTCATAATTGATCATCATTAAAACATTGCTGTTTCTATACACAATGCTCTCCCA